>NW_028187917.1:0-120000 GCF_964204655.1 Triturus cristatus | reverse complement strand
GCTAAGGTCTTAGACTCGTACTCTGGCCTAATAGCTAAGGTCTTAGACTCGTACTCTGGCCTACTGGTTAAGGTCTTAACTCTTACTCTGGCCTAATAGCTAAGGTCTTAACTCTAACTCTGGCCTAATAGCTAAGGTCTTAGACTAGTACTCTGGCCTAATGGTTAAGGTCTTAACTCTTACTCTGGCCTAATAGCTAAGGTCTTAGACTCGTACTCTGGCCTAATAGCTAAGGTCTTAGACTCGTACTCTGGCCTACTGGTTAAGGTCTTAACTCTTACTCTGGCCTAATAGCTAAGGTCTTAACTCTAACTCTGGCCTAATAGCTAAGGTCTTAGACTCGTACTCTGGCCTAATAGCTATGGTCTAAGACTCGTACTCTGGCCTAATGGTTAAGGTCTTAACTCTTACTCTGGCCTAATAGCTAAGGTCTTAACTCTTACTCTGGCCTAATAGCTATGGTCTAAGACTCGTACTCTGGCCTAATGGTTAAGGTCTTAACTCTTACTCTGGCCTAATAGCTAAGGTCTTAACTCTTACTCTGGCCTAATAGCTAAGGTCTTAGACTTGTACTCTGGCCTAATGGTTAAGGTCTTAACTCTTACTCTGCCCTACTGGTTAAGGTCTTAACTCTTACTCTGGCCTACTGGTTAAGGTCTTAACTCTTACTCTAGCCCAATAGCTAAGGTCTTAACTCTTACTCTGGCCTAATAGCTAAGGTCTTAACTCTTACTATGGCCTAATAGCTAAGGTCTTAGACTCGTACTCTGGCCTAATGGTTAAGGTCTTAACTCTTACTCTGTCCTACTGGTTAAGGTCTTAACTCTTACTCTGGCCTACTGATTAAGGTCTTAACTCTTACTCTGGCCGAATAGCTAAGGTCTTAACTCGTACTCTGGCCTAATGGTTAAGGTCTTAACTCTTACTATGGCCTAATAGCTAAGGTCTTAGACTCGTACTCTGGCCTAATGGTTAAGGTCTTAACTCTTACTCTGGCCTAATAGCTAAGGTCTTAGACTCATACTCTGGCCTAATGGTTAAGGTCTTAACTCTTCCTCTGGTCAACTGGTTAAGGTCTTAACTCTTACTCTGGCCTAATAGCTAAGGTCTTAGACTCATACTCTGGCCTAATGGTTAAGGTCTTAACTCTTACTCTGGCCTAATAGCTAAGGTCTTAGACTCGTACTCTGGCCTAATGGTTAAGGTCTTAACTCTTACTCTGTCCTAATAGCTAAGGTCTTAACTCTTACTCTGGCTTAATAGCTAAGGTCTTAGACTCCTACTCTGGCCTAATGGTTAAGGTCTTAACTCTTACTCTGGCCTACTGGTTAAGGTCTTAACTCTTACTCTGGCCTACTGGTTAAGGTCTTAACTCTTACTCTGGCCCAATAGCTAAGGTCTTAACTCTTACTCTGGCCTAATAGCTAAGGTTTTAACTCTTACTCTGGCCTAATAGCTAAGGTCTTAGACTCGTACTCTGGCCTACTGGTTAAGGTCTTAACTCTTACTCTGGCCTAATAGCTAAGGTCTTAGACTCATACTCTGGCCTAATGGTTAAGGTCTTAACTCTTACTCTGGCCTAATAGCTAAGGTCTTAGACTCATACTCTGGCCTAATGGTTAAGGTCTTAACTCTTACTCTGGCCTAATAGCTAAGGTCTTAACTCTTACTCTGGCCTAATAGCTAAGGTCTTAGACTTGTACTCTGGCCTAATGGTTAAGGTCTTAACTCTTCCTCTGGCCTACTGGTTAACGTCTTAACTCTTACTCTGGCCTACGGGTTAAGGTCTTAACTCTTACTCTGGCCCAATAGCTAAGGTCTTAACTCTTACTCTGGCCTAATAGCTAAGGTCTTAACTCTTACTCTGGCCTAATAGCTAAGGTCTTAGACTCGTACTCTGGCCTAATGGTTAAGGTCTTAACTCTTACTCTGGCCTAATAGCTAAGGTCTTAACTCTTACTCTGGCCTAATAGCTGAGGTCTTAGACTCGTACTCTGGCCTAATGGTTAAGGTCTTAACTCTTACTCTGGCCTAATAGCTAAGGTCTTAGACTCGTACTCTGGCCTAATGGTTAAGGGCTTAACTCTTACTCTGGCCTACTGGTTAAGGTCTTAACTCTTACTCTGGCCTACTAGCTAAGGTCTTAACTCTTACTCTGGCCTACTGGTTAAGGTCTTTACTCTTACTCTTGCCTAATAGGTAAGGTCTTAACTCTTACTCTGGCCTAATAGGTAAGGTCTTAACTCTTACTCTGGCCTAATAGCTAACGTCTTAGACTCGTACTATGGCCTACAGGTTAAGGTCTTAACTTTTAGTCTGGCCTACTGGTTAAGGTCTTAACTCTTACTCTGGCCTAATAGCTAAGGTCTTAGACTCGTACTCTGGCCTACTGGTTAAGGTCTTAACTCTTACTCTGGCCTAATAGCTAAGGTCTTAACTCTTACTCTGGCCTAATAGCTAAGGACTTAGACTCGTACTCTGGCCTAATGGTTAAGGTCTTAACTCTTACTCTGGCCTACTGATTAAGGTCTTAACTCTTACTCTGGCCTAATAGCTAAGGTCGTAGACTCGTACGCTGGCCTAATGGTTAAGGTCTTAGCTCTTACTCTGGCCTACTGGTTAAGGTCTTAACTCTTACTCTGTCCTAATAGCTAAGGTGTTAACTATTACTCTGGCCTAATAGCTAAGATCTTAACTCTTACTCTGGCCTAATAGCTAAGGTCTTAGACTCGTACTCTGGCCTAATGGTTAAGGTCTTAACTCTTACTCTGGCCTAATAGCTAAGGTCTTAACTCTTACTCTGGCCTAGTATCTAAGGTCTTAGACTCGTACTCTGGCCTAATGGTTAAGGTCTTAACTCTTACTCTGGCCTACTAGCTAAGGTCGTAACTCTTACTCTGGCCTACTGGTTAAGGTCTTTACTCTTACTCTTGCCTAATAGGTAAGGTCTTAACTCTTACTCTGGCCTAATAGGTAAGGTCTTAACTCTTACTCTGGCCTAATAGCTAACGTCTTAGACTCGTACTATGGCCTACAGGTTAAGGTCTTAACTTTTACTCTGGCCTACTGGTTAAGGTCTTAACTCTTACTCTGGCCTAATAGCTAAGGTCTTAGACTCGTACTCTGGCCTACTGGTTAAGGTCTTAACTCTTACTCTGGCCTAATAGCTAAGGTCTTAACTCTTACACTGGCCTAATAGCTAAGGACTTAGACTCGTACTCTGGCCTAATGGTTAAGGTCTTAACTCTGACTCTGGCCTACTGATTAAGGTCTTAACTCTTACTCTGGCCTAATAGCTAAGGTCGTAGACTCGTACGCTGGCCTAATGGTTAAGGTCTTAGCTCTTACTCTGGCCTACTGGTTAAGGTCTTAACTCTTACTCTGTCCTAATAGCTAAGGTGTTAACTATTACTCTGGCCTAATAGCTAAGATCTTAACTCTTACTCTGGCCTAATAGCTAAGGTCTTAGACTCGTACTCTGGCCTAATGGTTAAGGTCTTAACTCTTACTCTGGCCTAGTAACTAAGGTCTTAGACTCGTACTCTGGCCTAATGGTTAAGGTCTTAACTCTTACTCTGGCCTAATAGCTCAGGACTTAGACTCGTACTCTTGGCCTAATAGCTAAGGTCTTAGACTCGTACTCTGGCCTACTGGTTAAGGTCTTAACACTTACTCTGGCCTAATAGCTAAGGTCTTAACTCTAACTCTGGCCGAATAGCTAAGGTCTTAGACTCGTACTCTGGCCTAATGGTTAGGGTCTTAACTCTTACTCTGGCCTAATAGCTAAGGTCTTAACTCTTACTCTGGCCTAATAGCTAAGGTCTTAGACTCGTACTCTGGCCTAATGGTTAAGGTCTTAACTCTTACTCTGGCCTAATAGCTAAGGCCTTAACTCTTACTCTGGCCTAATAGCTAAGGTCTTAGTCTCGTACTCTGGCTTAATGGTTAAGGGCTTAACTCTTACTCTGGCCTACTGGATAAGGTCTTAACTCTTACTCTGGCCTACTAGCTAAGGTCTTAACTCTTACTCTGGCCTACTGGTTAAGGTCTTTACTCTTACTCTTGCCTAATAGCTAAGGTCTTAACTCTTACTCTGGCCTAATAGCTAAGGTCTTAACTCTTACTCTGGCCTAATAGCTATGGTCTTAGATTCGTACTCTGGCCTAATGGTTAAGGTCTTAACTCTTACTCTGGCCTAATAGCTAAGGTCTTAACTCTTACTCTGGCTTAATAGCTAAGGTCTTAGACTCCTACTCTGGCCTAATGGTTAAGGTCTTAACTCTTACTCTGGCCTACTGGTTAAGGTCTTAACTCTTACTCTGGCCTACTGGTTAAGGTCTTAACTCTTACTCTGGCCCAATAGCTAAGGTCTTAACTCTTACTCTGGCCTAATAGCTAAGGTTTTAACTCTTACTCTGGCCTAATAGCTAAGGTCTTAGACTCGTACTCTGGCCTACTGGTTAAGGTCTTAACTCTTACTCTGGCCTAATAGCTAAGGTCTTAGACTCATACTCTGGCCTAATGGTTAAGGTCTTAACTCTTACTCTGGCCTAATAGCTAAGGTCTTAGACTCATACTCTGGCCTAATGGTTAAGGTCTTAACTCTTACTCTGGCCTAATAGCTAAGGTCTTAACTCTTACTCTGGCCTAATAGCTAAGGTCTTAGACTTGTACTCTGGCCTAATGGTTAAGGTCTTAACTCTTCCTCTGGCCTACTGGTTAACGTCTTAACTCTTACTCTGGCCTACGGGTTAAGGTCTTAACTCTTACTCTGGCCCAATAGCTAAGGTCTTAACTCTTACTCTGGCCTAATAGCTAAGGTCTTAACTCTTACTCTGGCCTAATAGCTAAGGTCTTAGACTCGTACTCTGGCCTAATGGTTAAGGTCTTAACTCTTACTCTGGCCTAATAGCTAAGGTCTTAACTCTTACTCTGGCCTAATAGCTGAGGTCTTAGACTCGTACTCTGGCCTAATGGTTAAGGTCTTAACTCTTACTCTGGCCTAATAGCTAAGGTCTTAGACTCGTACTCTGGCCTAATGGTTAAGGGCTTAACTCTTACTCTGGCCTACTGGTTAAGGTCTTAACTCTTACTCTGGCCTACTAGCTAAGGTCTTAACTCTTACTCTGGCCTACTGGTTAAGGTCTTTACTCTTACTCTTGCCTAATAGGTAAGGTCTTAACTCTTACTCTGGCCTAATAGGTAAGGTCTTAACTCTTACTCTGGCCTAATAGCTAACGTCTTAGACTCGTACTATGGCCTACAGGTTAAGGTCTTAACTTTTAGTCTGGCCTACTGGTTAAGGTCTTAACTCTTACTCTGGCCTAATAGCTAAGGTCTTAGACTCGTACTCTGGCCTACTGGTTAAGGTCTTAACTCTTACTCTGGCCTAATAGCTAAGGTCTTAACTCTTACTCTGGCCTAATAGCTAAGGACTTAGACTCGTACTCTGGCCTAATGGTTAAGGTCTTAACTCTTACTCTGGCCTACTGATTAAGGTCTTAACTCTTACTCTGGCCTAATAGCTAAGGTCGTAGACTCGTACGCTGGCCTAATGGTTAAGGTCTTAGCTCTTACTCTGGCCTACTGGTTAAGGTCTTAACTCTTACTCTGTCCTAATAGCTAAGGTGTTAACTATTACTCTGGCCTAATAGCTAAGATCTTAACTCTTACTCTGGCCTAATAGCTAAGGTCTTAGACTCGTACTCTGGCCTAATGGTTAAGGTCTTAACTCTTACTCTGGCCTAATAGCTAAGGTCTTAACTCTTACTCTGGCCTAGTAACTAAGGTCTTAGACTCGTACTCTGGCCTAATGGTTAAGGTCTTAACTCTTACTCTGGCCTACTAGCTAAGGTCGTAACTCTTACTCTGGCCTACTGGTTAAGGTCTTTACTCTTACTCTTGCCTAATAGGTAAGGTCTTAACTCTTACTCTGGCCTAATAGGTAAGGTCTTAACTCTTACTCTGGCCTAATAGCTAACGTCTTAGACTCGTACTATGGCCTACAGGTTAAGGTCTTAACTTTTACTCTGGCCTACTGGTTAAGGTCTTAACTCTTACTCTGGCCTAATAGCTAAGGTCTTAGACTCGTACTCTGGCCTACTGGTTAAGGTCTTAACTCTTACTCTGGCCTAATAGCTAAGGTCTTAACTCTTACACTGGCCTAATAGCTAAGGACTTAGACTCGTACTCTGGCCTAATGGTTAAGGTCTTAACTCTGACTCTGGCCTACTGATTAAGGTCTTAACTCTTACTCTGGCCTAATAGCTAAGGTCGTAGACTCGTACGCTGGCCTAATGGTTAAGGTCTTAGCTCTTACTCTGGCCTACTGGTTAAGGTCTTAACTCTTACTCTGTCCTAATAGCTAAGGTGTTAACTATTACTCTGGCCTAATAGCTAAGATCTTAACTCTTACTCTGGCCTAATAGCTAAGGTCTTAGACTCGTACTCTGGCCTAATGGTTAAGGTCTTAACTCTTACTCTGGCCTAGTAACTAAGGTCTTAGACTCGTACTCTGGCCTAATGGTTAAGGTCTTAACTCTTACTCTGGCCTAATAGCTCAGGACTTAGACTCGTACTCTTGGCCTAATAGCTAAGGTCTTAGACTCGTACTCTGGCCTACTGGTTAAGGTCTTAACACTTACTCTGGCCTAATAGCTAAGGTCTTAACTCTAACTCTGGCCGAATAGCTAAGGTCTTAGACTCGTACTCTGGCCTAATGGTTAGGGTCTTAACTCTTACTCTGGCCTAATAGCTAAGGTCTTAGACTCGTACTCTGGCCTAATGGTTAAGGTCTTAACTCTTACTCTGGCCTAATAGCTAAGGCCTTAACTCTTACTCTGGCCTAATAGCTAAGGTCTTAGTCTCGTACTCTGGCTTAATGGTTAAGGGCTTAACTCTTACTCTGGCCTACTGGATAAGGTCTTAACTCTTACTCTGGCCTACTAGCTAAGGTCTTAACTCTTACTCTGGCCTACTGGTTAAGGTCTTTACTCTTACTCTTGCCTAATAGCTAAGGTCTTAACTCTTACTCTGGCCTAATAGCTAAGGTCTTAACTCTTACTCTGGCCTAATAGCTATGGTCTTAGATTCGTACTCTGGCCTAATGGTTAAGGTCTTAACTCTTACTCTGGCCTAATAGCTAAGGTCTTAACTCTTACTCTGGCCTAACAGCTAAAGTCTTAGACTCGTACTCTGGCCTAATGGTTAAGGTCTTAACTCTTACTCTGGCCTAATAGCTAAGGTCTTAACTCTTACTCTGGCCTAATAGCTAAGGTCTTAGACTCGTACTATGGCCTACAGGTTAAGGTCTTAACTCTTACTCTGGTCTACTGGTTCAGGTCTTAACTTTTACTCTGGCCTAATAGCTAAGGTCTTAGACTCGTACTCTGGCCTACTGGTTAAGGTCTTAACTCTTACTCTGGCCTAATAGCTAAGGTCTTAACACTTACTCTGGCCTAATAGCTAAGGTCTTCGACTTGTACTCTGGCCTAATGGTTAAGGTCTTAACTCTTACTCTGGCCTACTGATTAAGGTCTTAACTCTTACTCTGGCCTAATAGCTAAGGTCGTAGAATCGTACTCTGGCCTAATGGTTAAGGTCTTAACTCTTACTCTGGCCTAATAGCTAAGGTCTTAGACTCATACTCTGGCCTAATGGTTAAGGTCTTAACTCTTACTCTGGTCAACTGGTTAAGGTCTTAACTCTTACTCTGGCCTAATAGCTAAGGTCTTAGACTCATACTCTGGCCTAATAGCTAAGGTCTTAGACTTGTACTCTGGCCTAATGGTTAAGGTCTTAACTCTTACTCTGGCCTAATAGCTAAGGTCTTAACTCTTACTCTGCCCTAATAGCTAAGGTCTTAGACTTGTACTCTGGCCTAATGGTTAAGGTCTTAACTCTTACTCTGGCCTACTGGTTAAGGTCTTAACTCTTACTCTGGCCTACTGGTTAAGGTCTTAACTCTTACTCTAGCCCAATAGCTAAGGTCTTAACTCTTACTCTGGCCTAATAGCTAAGGTCTTAACTCTTACTATGGCCTAATAGCTAAGGTCTTAGACTCGTACTCTGGCCTAATGGTTAAGGTCTTAACTCTTACTCTGTCCTACTGGTTAAGGTCTTAACTCTTACTCTGGCCTACTGATTAAGGTCTTAACTCTTACTCTGGCCGAATAGCTAAGGTCTTAACTCATACTCTGGCCTAATGGTTAAGGTCTTAACTCTTACTATGGCCTAATAGCTAAGGTCTTAGACTCGTACTCTGGCCTAATGGTTAAGGTCTTAACTCTTACTCTGGCCTAATAGCTAAGGTCTTAGACTCATACTCTGGCCTAATGGTTAAGGTCTTAACTCTTACTCTGACCTAATAGCTAAGGTCTTAGACTCGTACTCTGGCCTAATGGGTAAGGTCATAACTCTTACTCTGGCCTACTGGTTAAGGTCTTAACTCTTACTCTGGCCTAATAGCTAAGGTCTTAGACTCGTACTCTGGCCTAATGGTTAAGGTCTTAACTCCTACTCTGGCCTAATAGCTAAGGTCTTAGACTTGTACTCTGGCCTAATGGTTAAGGTCTTAACTCTTACTCTGGCCTAATAGCTAAGGTCTTAGACTCGTACTCTGGCCTAATGGTTAAGGTCTTAACTCTTACTCTGGCCTACTGGTTAAGGTCTTAACTCTTACTCTGGCCTACTGGTTAAGGTCTTAACTCTTACTCTGGCCTAATAGCTCAGGACTTAGACTCGTACTCTTGGCCTAATAGCTAAGGTCTTAGACTCGTACTCTGGCCTACTGGTTAAGGTCTTAACACTTACTCTGGCCTAATAGCTAAGGTCTTAACTCTAACTCTGGCCGAATAGCTAAGGTCTTAGACTCGTACTCTGGCCTAATGGTTAGGGTCTTAACTCTTACTCTGGCCTAATAGCTAAGGCCTTAACTCTTACTCTGGCCTAATAGCTAAGGTCTTAGTCTCGTACTCTGGCTTAATGGTTAAGGGCTTAACTCTTACTCTGGCCTACTGGATAAGGTCTTAACTCTTACTCTGGCCTACTAGCTAAGGTCTTAACTCTTACTCTGGCCTACTGGTTAAGGTCTTTACTCTTACTCTTGCCTAATAGCTAAGGTCTTAACTCTTACTCTGGCCTAATAGCTAAGGTCTTAACTCTTACTCTGGCCTAATAGCTATGGTCTTAGATTCGTACTCTGGCCTAATGGTTAAGGTCTTAACTCTTACTCTGGCCTAATAGCTAAGGTCTTAACTCTTACTCTGGCCTAACAGCTAAAGTCTTAGACTCGTACTCTGGCCTAATGGTTAAGGTCTTAACTCTTACTCTGGCCTAATAGCTAAGGTCTTAACTCTTACTCTGGCCTAATAGCTAAGGTCTTAGACTCGTACTATGGCCTACAGGTTAAGGTCTTAACTCTTACTCTGGTCTACTGGTTCAGGTCTTAACTTTTACTCTGGCCTAATAGCTAAGGTCTTAGACTCGTACTCTGGCCTACTGGTTAAGGTCTTAACTCTTACTCTGGCCTAATAGCTAAGGTCTTAACTCTTACTCTGGCCTAATAGCTAAGGTCTTCGACTTGTACTCTGGCCTAATGGTTAAGGTCTTAACTCTTACTCTGGCCTACTGATTAAGGTCTTAACTCTTACTCTGGCCTAATAGCTAAGGTCGTAGAATCGTACTCTGGCCTAATGGTTAAGGTCTTAACTCTTACTCTGGCCTAATAGCTAAGGTCTTAGACTCATACTCTGGCCTAATGGTTAAGGTCTTAACTCTTACTCTGGTCAACTGGTTAAGGTCTTAACTCTTACTCTGGCCTAATAGCTAAGGTCTTAGACTCATACTCTGGCCTAATAGCTAAGGTCTTAGACTTGTACTCTGGCCTAATGGTTAAGGTCTTAACTCTTACTCTGGCCTAATAGCTAAGGTCTTAACTCTTACTCTGGCCTAATAGCTAAGGTCTTAGACTTGTACTCTGGCCTAATGGTTAAGGTCTTAACTCTTACTCTGGCCTACTGGTTAAGGTCTTAACTCTTACTCTGGCCTAATAGCTAAGGTCGTAGAATCGTACTCTGGCCTAATGGTTAAGGTCTTAACTCTTACTCTGGCCTAATAGCTAAGGTCTTAGACTCATACTCTGGCCTAATGGTTAAGGTCTTAACTCTGACTCTGGCCTACTGATTAAGGTCTTAACTCTTACTCTGGCCTAATAGCTAAGGTCGTAGACTCGTACGCTGGCCTAATGGTTAAGGTCTTAGCTCTTACTCTGGCCTACTGGTTAAGGTCTTAACTCTTACTCTGTCCTAATAGCTAAGGTGTTAACTATTACTCTGGCCTAATAGCTAAGATCTTAACTCTTACTCTGGCCTAATAGCTAAGGTCTTAGACTCGTACTCTGGCCTAATGGTTAAGGTCTTAACTCTTACTCTGGCCTAGTAACTAAGGTCTTAGACTCGTACTCTGGCCTAATGGTTAAGGTCTTAACTCTTACTCTGGCCTAATAGCTCAGGACTTAGACTCGTACTCTTGGCCTAATAGCTAAGGTCTTAGACTCGTACTCTGGCCTACTGGTTAAGGTCTTAACACTTACTCTGGCCTAATAGCTAAGGTCTTAACTCTAACTCTGGCCGAATAGCTAAGGTCTTAGACTCGTACTCTGGCCTAATGGTTAGGGTCTTAACTCTTACTCTGGCCTAATAGCTAAGGTCTTAACTCTTACTCTGGCCTAATAGCTAAGGTCTTAGACTCGTACTCTGGCCTAATGGTTAAGGTCTTAACTCTTACTCTGGCCTAATAGCTAAGGCCTTAACTCTTACTCTGGCCTAATAGCTAAGGTCTTAGTCTCGTACTCTGGCTTAATGGTTAAGGGCTTAACTCTTACTCTGGCCTACTGGATAAGGTCTTAACTCTTACTCTGGCCTACTAGCTAAGGTCTTAACTCTTACTCTGGCCTACTGGTTAAGGTCTTTACTCTTACTCTTGCCTAATAGCTAAGGTCTTAACTCTTACTCTGGCCTAATAGCTAAGGTCTTAACTCTTACTCTGGCCTAATAGCTATGGTCTTAGATTCGTACTCTGGCCTAATGGTTAAGGTCTTAACTCTTACTCTGGCCTAATAGCTAAGGTCTTAACTCTTACTCTGGCCTAACAGCTAAAGTCTTAGACTCGTACTCTGGCCTAATGGTTAAGGTCTTAACTCTTACTCTGGCCTAATAGCTAAGGTCTTAACTCTTACTCTGGCCTAATAGCTAAGGTCTTAGACTCGTACTATGGCCTACAGGTTAAGGTCTTAACTCTTACTCTGGTCTACTGGTTCAGGTCTTAACTTTTACTCTGGCCTAATAGCTAAGGTCTTAGACTCGTACTCTGGCCTACTGGTTAAGGTCTTAACTCTTACTCTGGCCTAATAGCTAAGGTCTTAACACTTACTCTGGCCTAATAGCTAAGGTCTTCGACTTGTACTCTGGCCTAATGGTTAAGGTCTTAACTCTTACTCTGGCCTACTGATTAAGGTCTTAACTCTTACTCTGGCCTAATAGCTAAGGTCGTAGAATCGTACTCTGGCCTAATGGTTAAGGTCTTAACTCTTACTCTGGCCTAATAGCTAAGGTCTTAGACTCATACTCTGGCCTAATGGTTAAGGTCTTAACTCTTACTCTGGTCAACTGGTTAAGGTCTTAACTCTTACTCTGGCCTAATAGCTAAGGTCTTAGACTCATACTCTGGCCTAATAGCTAAGGTCTTAGACTTGTACTCTGGCCTAATGGTTAAGGTCTTAACTCTTACTCTGGCCTAATAGCTAAGGTCTTAACTCTTACTCTGCCCTAATAGCTAAGGTCTTAGACTTGTACTCTGGCCTAATGGTTAAGGTCTTAACTCTTACTCTGGCCTACTGGTTAAGGTCTTAACTCTTACTCTAGCCCAATAGCTAAGGTCTTAACTCTTACTCTGGCCTAATAGCTAAGGTCTTAACTCTTACTATGGCCTAATAGCTAAGGTCTTAGACTCGTACTCTGGCCTAATGGTTAAGGTCTTAACTCTTACTCTGTCCTACTGGTTAAGGTCTTAACTCTTACTCTGGCCTACTGATTAAGGTCTTAACTCTTACTCTGGCCGAATAGCTAAGGTCTTAACTCATACTCTGGCCTAATGGTTAAGGTCTTAACTCTTACTATGGCCTAATAGCTAAGGTCTTAGACTCGTACTCTGGCCTAATGGTTAAGGTCTTAACTCTTACTCTGGCCTAATAGCTAAGGTCTTAGACTCATACTCTGGCCTAATGGTTAAGGTCTTAACTCTTACTCTGACCTAATAGCTAAGGTCTTAGACTCGTACTCTGGCCTAATGGGTAAGGTCATAACTCTTACTCTGGCCTACTGGTTAAGGTCTTAACTCTTACTCTGGCCTAATAGCTAAGGTCTTAGACTCGTACTCTGGCCTAATGGTTAAGGTCTTAACTCCTACTCTGGCCTAATAGCTAAGGTCTTAGACTTGTACTCTGGCCTAATGGTTAAGGTCTTAACTCTTACTCTGGCCTAATAGCTAAGGTCTTAGACTCGTACTCTGGCCTAATGGTTAAGGTCTTAACTCTTACTCTGGCCTACTGGTTAAGGTCTTAACTCTTACTCTGGCCTACTGGTTAAGGTCTTAACTCTTACTCTGGCCTAATAGCTCAGGACTTAGACTCGTACTCTTGGCCTAATAGCTAAGGTCTTAGACTCGTACTCTGGCCTACTGGTTAAGGTCTTAACACTTACTCTGGCCTAATAGCTAAGGTCTTAACTCTAACTCTGGCCGAATAGCTAAGGTCTTAGACTCGTACTCTGGCCTAATGGTTAGGGTCTTAACTCTTACTCTGGCCTAATAGCTAAGGCCTTAACTCTTACTCTGGCCTAATAGCTAAGGTCTTAGTCTCGTACTCTGGCTTAATGGTTAAGGGCTTAACTCTTACTCTGGCCTACTGGATAAGGTCTTAACTCTTACTCTGGCCTACTAGCTAAGGTCTTAACTCTTACTCTGGCCTACTGGTTAAGGTCTTTACTCTTACTCTTGCCTAATAGCTAAGGTCTTAACTCTTACTCTGGCCTAATAGCTAAGGTCTTAACTCTTACTCTGGCCTAATAGCTATGGTCTTAGATTCGTACTCTGGCCTAATGGTTAAGGTCTTAACTCTTACTCTGGCCTAATAGCTAAGGTCTTAACTCTTACTCTGGCCTAACAGCTAAAGTCTTAGACTCGTACTCTGGCCTAATGGTTAAGGTCTTAACTCTTACTCTGGCCTAATAGCTAAGGTCTTAACTCTTACTCTGGCCTAATAGCTAAGGTCTTAGACTCGTACTATGGCCTACAGGTTAAGGTCTTAACTCTTACTCTGGTCTACTGGTTCAGGTCTTAACTTTTACTCTGGCCTAATAGCTAAGGTCTTAGACTCGTACTCTGGCCTACTGGTTAAGGTCTTAACTCTTACTCTGGCCTAATAGCTAAGGTCTTAACTCTTACTCTGGCCTAATAGCTAAGGTCTTCGACTTGTACTCTGGCCTAATGGTTAAGGTCTTAACTCTTACTCTGGCCTACTGATTAAGGTCTTAACTCTTACTCTGGCCTAATAGCTAAGGTCGTAGAATCGTACTCTGGCCTAATGGTTAAGGTCTTAACTCTTACTCTGGCCTAATAGCTAAGGTCTTAGACTCATACTCTGGCCTAATGGTTAAGGTCTTAACTCTTACTCTGGTCAACTGGTTAAGGTCTTAACTCTTACTCTGGCCTAATAGCTAAGGTCTTAGACTCATACTCTGGCCTAATAGCTAAGGTCTTAGACTTGTACTCTGGCCTAATGGTTAAGGTCTTAACTCTTACTCTGGCCTAATAGCTAAGGTCTTAACTCTTACTCTGGCCTAATAGCTAAGGTCTTAGACTTGTACTCTGGCCTAATGGTTAAGGTCTTAACTCTTACTCTGGCCTACTGGTTAAGGTCTTAACTCTTACTCTGGCCTAATAGCTAAGGTCGTAGAATCGTACTCTGGCCTAATGGTTAAGGTCTTAACTCTTACTCTGGCCTAATAGCTAAGGTCTTAGACTCATACTCTGGCCTAATGGTTAAGGTCTTAACTCTTACTCTGGTCAACTGGTTAAGGTCTTAACTCTTACTCTGGCCTAATAGCTAAGGTCTTAGACTCATACTCTGGCCTAATAGCTAAGGTCTTAGACTTGTACTCTGGCCTAATGGTTAAGGTCTTAACTCTTACTCTGGCCTAATAGCTAAGGTCTTAACTCTTACTCTGGCCTAATAGCTAAGGTCTTAGACTTGTACTCTGGCCTAATGGTTAAGGTCTTAACTCTTACTCTGGCCTACTGGTTAAGGTCTTAACTCTTACTCTGGCCTACTGGTTAAGGTCTTAACTCTTACTCTAGCCCAATAGCTAAGGTCTTAACTCTTACTCTGGCCTAATAGCTAAGGTCTTAACTCTTACTATGGCCTAATAGCTAAGGTCTTAGACCCGTACTCTGGCCTAATGGTTAAGGTCTTAACTCTTACTCTGGTCTAATGATTAAGGTCTTAACTCTTACTCTGTCCTACTGGTTAAGGTCTTAACTCTTACTCTGGCCTAATGGTTAAGGTCTTAACTCTTACTCTGTCCTACTGGTTAAGGTCTTAACTCTTACTCTGGCCTACTGATTAAGGTCTTAACTCTTACTCTGGCCGAATAGCTAAGGTCTTAACTCATACTCTGGTCTAATGGTTAAGGTCTTAACTCTTACTATGGCCTAATAGCTAAGGTCTTAGACTCGTACTCTGGCCTAATGGTTAAGGTCTTAACTCTTACTCTGGCCTAATAGCTAAGGTCTTAGACTCGTACTCTGGCCTAATGGTTAAGGTCTTAACTCTTACTCTGACCTAATAGCTAAGGTCTTAGACTCGTACTCTGGCCTAATGGGTAAGGTCATAACTCTTACTCTGGCCTACTGGTTAAGGTCTTAACTCTTACTCTGGCCTAATAGCTAAGGTCTTAGACTCGTACTCTGGCCTAATGGTTAAGGTCTTAACTCCTACTCTGGCCTAATAGCTAAGGTCTTAGACTTGTACTCTGGCCTAATGGTAAAGGTCTTAACTCTTACTCTGGCCTAATAGCTAAGGTCTTAACTCTTACTCTGGCCTAATAGCTAAGGTCTTAACTCTTACTCTGGCCTAATAGCTAAGGTCTTAGACTCGTACTATGGCCTACAGGTTAAGGTCTTAACTCTTACTCTGGTCTACTGGTTCAGGTCTTAACTTTTACTCTGGCCTAATAGCTAAGGTCTTAGACTCGTACTCTGGCCTACTGGTTAAGGTCTTAACTCTTACTCTGGCCTAATAGCTAAGGTCTTAACTCTTACTCTGGCCTAATAGCTAAGGTCTTCGACTTGTACTCTGGCCTAATGGTTAAGGTCTTAACTCTTACTCTGGCCTACTGATTAAGGTCTTAACTCTTACTCTGGCCTAATAGCTAAGGTCGTAGAATCGTACTCTGGCCTAATGGTTAAGGTCTTAACTCTTACTCTGGCCTAATAGCTAAGGTCTTAGACTCATACTCTGGCCTAATGGTTAAGGTCTTAACTCTTACTCTGGTCAACTGGTTAAGGTCTTAACTCTTACTCTGGCCTAATAGCTAAGGTCTTAGACTCATACTCTGGCCTAATAGCTAAGGTCTTAGACTTGTACTCTGGCCTAATGGTTAAGGTCTTAACTCTTACTCTGGCCTAATAGCTAAGGTCTTAACTCTTACTCTGGCCTAATAGCTAAGGTCTTAGACTTGTACTCTGGCCTAATGGTTAAGGTCTTAACTCTTACTCTGGCCTACTGGTTAAGGTCTTAACTCTTACTCTGGCCTAATAGCTAAGGTCGTAGAATCGTACTCTGGCCTAATGGTTAAGGTCTTAACTCTTACTCTGGCCTAATAGCTAAGGTCTTAGACTCATACTCTGGCCTAATGGTTAAGGTCTTAACTCTTACTCTGGTCAACTGGTTAAGGTCTTAACTCTTACTCTGGCCTAATAGCTAAGGTCTTAGACTCATACTCTGGCCTAATAGCTAAGGTCTTAGACTTGTACTCTGGCCTAATGGTTAAGGTCTTAACTCTTACTCTGGCCTAATAGCTAAGGTCTTAACTCTTACTCTGGCCTAATAGCTAAGGTCTTAGACTTGTACTCTGGCCTAATGGTTAAGGTCTTAACTCTTACTCTGGCCTACTGGTTAAGGTCTTAACTCTTACTCTGGCCTACTGGTTAAGGTCTTAACTCTTACTCTAGCCCAATAGCTAAGGTCTTAACTCTTACTCTGGCCTAATAGCTAAGGTCTTAACTCTTACTATGGCCTAATAGCTAAGGTCTTAGACCCGTACTCTGGCCTAATGGTTAAGGTCTTAACTCTTACTCTGGTCTAATGATTAAGGTCTTAACTCTTACTCTGTCCTACTGGTTAAGGTCTTAACTCTTACTCTGGCCTAATGGTTAAGGTCTTAACTCTTACTCTGTCCTACTGGTTAAGGTCTTAACTCTTACTCTGGCCTACTGATTAAGGTCTTAACTCTTACTCTGGCCGAATAGCTAAGGTCTTAACTCATACTCTGGTCTAATGGTTAAGGTCTTAACTCTTACTATGGCCTAATAGCTAAGGTCTTAGACTCGTACTCTGGCCTAATGGTTAAGGTCTTAACTCTTACTCTGGCCTAATAGCTAAGGTCTTAGACTCGTACTCTGGCCTAATGGTTAAGGTCTTAACTCTTACTCTGACCTAATAGCTAAGGTCTTAGACTCGTACTCTGGCCTAATGGGTAAGGTCATAACTCTTACTCTGGCCTACTGGTTAAGGTCTTAACTCTTACTCTGGCCTAATAGCTAAGGTCTTAGACTCGTACTCTGGCCTAATGGTTAAGGTCTTAACTCCTACTCTGGCCTAATAGCTAAGGTCTTAGACTTGTACTCTGGCCTAATGGTAAAGGTCTTAACTCTTACTCTGGCCTAATAGCTAAGGTCTTAGACTCGTACTCTGGCCTAATGGTTAAGGTCTTAACTCTTACTCTGGCCTACTGGTTAAGGTCTTAACTCTTACTCTGGCCTACTGGGTAAGGTCTTAACTCTTACTATGGCCTAATAGCTAAGGTCTTAGACTCGTACTCTGGCCTAATGGTTAAGGTCTTAACTCTTACTCTGTCCTACTGGTTAAGGTCTTAACTCTTACTCTGGCCTACTGATTAAGGTCTTAACTCTTACTCTGGCCGAATAGCTAAGGTCTTAACTCGTACTCTGGCCTAATGGTTAAGGTCTTAACTCTTACTCTGGCCTAATAGCTAAGGTCTTAGACTCGTACTCTGGCCTAATGGTTAAGGTCTTAACTCTTACTCTGGCCTAATAGCTAAGGTCTTAGACTCATACTCTGGCCAAATGGTTAAGGTCTTAACTCTTCCTCTGGTCAACTGGTTAAGGTCTTAACTCTTACTCTGGCCTAATAGCTAAGGTCTTAGACTCATACTCTGGCCTAATGGTTAAGGTCTTAACTCTTACTCTGTCCTAATAGCTAAGCTCTTAACTCTTACTCTGGCCTAATAGCTAAGGTCTTAGACTCCTACTCTGGCCTAATGGTTAAGGTCTTAACTCTTACTCTGGCCTACTGGTTAAGGTCTTAACTCTTACTCTGGCCTACTAGCTAAGGTCTTAACTCTTACTCTGGCCTACTGGTTAAGGTCTTTACTCTTACTCTTGCCTAATAGCTAAGGTCTTAACTCTTACTCTGGCCTAATAGCTAATGTCTTAGACTCGTACTCTGGCCTAATGGTTAAGGTCTTAACTCTTACTCTGGCCTAATAGCTAAGGTCTTAACTCTTACTCTGGCCTAATAGCTAAGGTCTTAGACTCGTACTCTGGCCTAATCGTTAAGGTCTTAACTCTTACTCTGGCCTAATAGCTAAGGTCTTAACTCTTACTCTGGCCTATTAGCTAAGGTCTTAGACTCGTACTCTGGCCTAATGGTTAAGGGCTTAACTCTTACTCTGGCCTACTGGTTAAGGTCTTAACTCTTACTCTGGCCTACCAGCTAAGGTCTTAACTCTTACTCTGGCCTACTGGTTAAGGTCTTTACTCTTACTCTTGCCTAATAGCTAAGGTCTTAACTCTTACTCTGGCCTAATAGCTAAGGTCTTAACTCTTACTCTGGCCTAGTGGCTATGGTCTTAGACTCGTACTCTGGCCTAATGGTTAAGGTCTTAACTCTTACTCTGGCCTAATAGCTAAGGTCTTAACTCTTACTCTGGCCTAATAGCTAAGGTCTTAGACTCTTACTCTGGCCTACTGGTTAAGGTCTTAACTCTTACTCTGGCCTAATAGCTAAGGTCTTAGACTCGTACTCTGGCCTACTGGTTAAGGTCTTAACTCTTACTCTGGCCTAATAGCTAAGGTCTTAACTCTTACTCTGGCCTAATAGCTAAGGTCTTAGACTTGTACTCTGGCCTAATGGTTAAGGTCTTAACTCTTACTCTGGCCTACTGATTAAGGTCTTAACTCTTACTCTGGCCTAATAGCTAAGGTTGTAGAATTGTACTCTGGCCTAATGGTCAAGGTCTTAACTCTTACTCTGGCCTACTGGTTAAGGTCTTAACTCTTACTCTGGCCTACTGGTTAAGGTCTTAACTCTTACTCTGGCCTAATAGCTAAGGTCTTAGACTCGTACTCTGGCCTACTGGTTAAGGTCTTAACTCTTACTCTGGCCTAATAGCTAAGGTCTTAACTCTAACTCTGGCCGAATAGCTAAGGTCTTAGACTCGTACTCTGGCCTAATGGTTAGGGTCTTAACTCTTACTCTGGCCTAATAGCTAAGGTCTTAACTCTTACTCTGGCCTAATAGCTAAGGTCTTAACTCTTACTCTGGCCTAATATCTAAGGTCTTAGACTCTTACTCTGGCCTAATAGCTAAGGTCTTAACTCTTACTCTGGCCTAATAGCTAAGGTCTTAGACTCGTACTCTGGCCTAATGGTTAAGGTCTTAACTCTTACTCTGGCCTAATAGCTAAGGTCTTAACTCTTACTCTGGCCTAATAGCTAAGGTCTTAGACTCGTACTCTGGCCTAATGGTTAAGGTCTTAACTCTTACTCTGGCCTAATAGCTAAGGTCTTAACACTTACTCTGGCCTAATAGCTAAGGTCTTAGACTCGTACTATGGCCTACAGGTTAAGGTCTTAACTCTTACTCTGGCCTACTGGTTAAGGTCTTAACTCTTACTCTGGCCTAATAGCTAAGGTCTTAGACTCGTACTCTGGCCTACTGGCTAAGGTCTTAACTCTTACTCTGGCCTAATAGCTAAGGTCTTAACTCTTACTCTGGCCTAATAGCTAAGGTCTTCGACTTGTACTCTGGCCTAACAGTTAAGGTCTTAACTCTTACTCTGGCCTACTGATTAAGGTCTTAACTCTTACTCTGGCCTAATAGCTAAGGTCGTAGAATCGTACTCTGGCCTAATGGTTAAGGTCTTAACTCTTACTCTGGCCTACTGGTTAAGGTCTTAACTCTTACTCTGGCCTACTAGCTAAGGTCTTAACTCTTACTCTGGCCTACTGGTTAAGGTCTTTACTCTTACTCTTGCCTAATAGCTAAGGTCTTAACTCTTACTCTGGCCTAATAGCTAAGGTCTTAACTCTTACTCTGGCCTAATAGCTATGGTCTTAGATTCGTACTCTGGCCTAATGGTTAAGGTCTTAACTCTTACTCTGGCCTAATAGCTAAGGTCTTAACTCTTACTCTGGCCTAATAGCTAAGGTCTTAGACTCGTACTCTGGCCTAATGGTTAAGGTCTTAACTCTTACTCTGGCCTAATAGCTAAGGTCTTAACACTTACTCTGGCCTAATAGCTAAGGTCTTAGACTCGTACTATGGCCTACAGGTTAAGGTCTTAACTCTTACTCTGGCCTACTGGTTAAGGTCTTAACTCTTACTCTGGCCTAATAGCTAAGGTCTTAGACTCGTACTCTGGCCTACTGGTTAAGGTCTTAACTCTTACTCTGGCCTAATAGCTAAGGTCTTAACTCTTACTCTGGCCTAATAGCTAAGGTCTTCGACTTGTACTCTGGCCTAATAGTTAAGGTCTTAACTCTTACTCTGGCCTACTGATTAAGGTCTTAACTCTTACTATGGCCTAATAGCTAAGGTCGTAGAATCGTACTCTGGCCTAACGGTTAAGGTCTTAACTCTTACTCTGGCCTACTGGTTAAGGTCTTAACTCTTTCTCTGGCCTAATAGCTAAGGTCTTAGACTCATACTCTGGCCTAATGGTTAAGGTCTTAACTCTTACTCTGGCCTAATAGCTAAGGTCTTAACTCTTACTCTGGCCTAATAACTAAGGTCTTAGACTCGTACTCTGGCCTACTGGTTAAGGTCTTAACTCTTACTCTGGCCTAATAGCTAAGGTCTTAAATCTTACTCTGGCCTAATAGCTAAGGTCTTAGACTCGTACTCTGGCCTAATGGTTAAGGTCTTAACTCTTACTCTGGCCTAATAGCTAAGGTCTTAACTCTTACTCTGGCCTAATAGCTAAGATCTTAGACTCGTACTCTGGCCTAATGGTTAAGGTCTTAACTCTTACTCTGGCCTAATAGCAAAGGTCTTAACTCTTACTCTGGCCTAATAGCTAAGGTCTTAGACTCGTACTCTGGCCTAATGGTTAAGGGCTTAACTCTTACTCTGGCCTACTGGTTAAGGTCTTAACTCTTACTCTGGCCTAATAGCTAAGGTCTTAGACTCGTACTCTGGCCTACTGGTTAAGGTCCTAACTCTTACTCTGGCCTACTGGTTAAGGTCTTAACTTTTACTCTGGCCTAATAGCTAAGGTCTTAGACTCGTACTATGGCCTACAGGTTAAGGTCTTAACTCTTACTCTGGCCTACTGGTTAAGGTCTTAACTCTTTCTCTGGCCTAATAGCTAAGGTCTTAGACTCATACTCTGGCCTAATGGTTAAGGTCTTAACTCTTACTCTGGCCTCATAGCTAAGGTCTTAAATCTTACTCTGGCCTAATAGCTAAGGTCTTAGACTCGTACTCTGGCCTAATAGCTAAGATCATAGACTCGTACTCTGGCCTAATGGTTAAGGTCTTAACTCTTACTCTGGCCTAATAGCTAAGGTATTACCTCTTACTCTGGCCTAATAGCTAAGGTCTTAACTCTTACTCTGGCCTAATAGCTAAGGTCTTAGACTCGTACTCTGGCCTAATGGTTAAGGTCTTAACTCTTACTCTGGCCTAATAGGTAAGGTCTTAACTCTTACTCTGGCCTAATAGCTAACGTCTTAGACTCATACTATGGCCTACAGGTTAAGGTCTTAACTTTTACTCTGGCCTACTGGTTAAGGTCTTAACTCTTACTCTGTCCTAATAGCTAAGGTCTTAGACTCGTACTCTGGCCTAGTGGTTAAGGTCTTAACTCTTACTCTGGCCTAATAGCTAAGGTCTTAACTCTTACTCTGGCCTAATAGCTAAGGTCTTAGACCCGTACTCTGGCCTAATGGTTAAGGTCTTAACTCTTACTCTGGTCTACTGATTAAGGTCTTAACTCTTACTCTGGCCTAATAGCTATGGTCGTAGACTCGTACTCTGGCCTAATGGTTACGGTTTTAACTCTTACTCTGGCCTACTGGTTAAGGTCTTAACTCTTACTCTGGCCTAATAGCTAAGGTGTTAACTATTACTCTGGCCTAATAGCTAAGGTCTTAACTCTTACTCTGGCCTAATAGCTAAGGTCTTAGACTCGTACTCTGGCCTAATAGCTAAGGTCTTAGACTCGTACTCTGGCCTACTAGTTAAGGTCTTAACTCTTACTCTGGCCTAATAGCTAAGGTCTTAACTCTAACTCTGGCCTAATAGCTAAGGTCTTAGACTAGTACTCTGGCCTAATGGTTAAGGTCTTAACTCTTACTCTGGCCTAATAGCTAAGGTCTTAGACTCGTACTCTGGCCTAATATAGCTAAGGTCTTAGACTCGTACTCTGGCCTACTGGTTAAGGTCTTAACTCTTACTCTGGCCTAATAGCTAAGGTCTTAACTCTAACTCTGGCCTAATAGCTAAGGTCTTAGACTTGTACTCTGGCCAAATGGTTAAGGTCTTTACTCTTACTCTTGCCTAATAGCTAAGGTCTTAACTCTTACTCTGGCCTAATAGCTAAGGTCTTAACTCTTACTCTGGCCTAATAGCTATGGTCTAAGACTCGTACTCTGGCCTAATGGTTAAGGTCTTAACTCTTACTCTGGCCTAATAGCTAAGGTCTTAACTCTTACTCTGGCCCAATAGCTATGGTCTAAGACTCGTACTCTGGCCTAATGGTTAAGGTCTTAACTCTTACTCTGGCCTAATAGCTAAGGTCTTAACTCTTACTCTGGCCTAATAGCTAAGGTCTTAGACTTGTACTCTGGCCTAATGGTTAAGGTCTTAACTCTTACTCTGGCCTACTGGTTAAGGTCTTAACTCTTACTCTGGCCTACTGGTTAAGGTCTTAACTCTTACTCTAGCCCAATAGCTAAGGTCTTAACTCTTACTCTGGCCTAATAGCTAAGGTCTTAACTCTTACTATGGCCTAATAGCTAAGGTCTTAGACTCGTACTCTGGCCTAATGGTTAAGGTCTTAACTCTTACTCTGTCCTACTGGTTAAGGTCTTAACTCTTACTCTGGCCTACTGATTAAGGTCTTAACTCTTACTCTGGCCGAATAGCTAAGGTCTTAACTCGTACTCTGGCCTAATGGTTAAGGTCTTAACTCTTACTATGGCCTAATAGCTAAGGTCTTAGACTCGTACTCTGGCCTAATGGTTAAGGTCTTAACTCTTACTCTGGCCTAATAGCTAAGGTCTTAGACTCATACTCTGGCCTAATGGTTAAGGTCTTAACTCTTCCTCTGGTCAACTGGTTAAGGTCTTAACTCTTACTCTGGCCTAATAGCTAAGGTCTTAGACTCATACTCTGGCCTAATGGTTAAGGTCTTAACTCTTACTCTGGCCTAATAGCTAAGGTCTTAGACTCGTACTCTGGCCTAATGGTTAAGGTCTTAACTCTTACTCTGTCCTAATAGCTAAGGTCTTAACTCTTACTCTGGCTTAATAGCTAAGGTCTTAGACTCCTACTCTGGCCTAATGGTTAAGGTCTTAACTCTTACTCTGGCCTACTGGTTAAGGTCTTAACTCTTACTCTGGCCTACTGGTTAAGGTCTTAACTCTTACTCTGGCCCAATAGCTAAGGTCTTAACTCTTACTCTGGCCTAATAGCTAAGGTTTTAACTCTTACTCTGGCCTAATAGCTAAGGTCTTAGACTCGTACTCTGGCCTACTGGTTAAGGTCTTAACTCTTACTCTGGCCTAATAGCTAAGGTCTTAGACTCGTACTCTGGCCTAATGGTTAAGGTCTTAACTCTTACTCTGGCCTAATAGCTAAGGTCTTAGACTCATACTCTGGCCTAATGGTTAAGGTCTTAACTCTTACTCTGGCCTAATCGCTAAGGTCTTAACTCTTACTCTGGCCTAATAACTAAGGTCTTAGACTCGTACTCTGGCCTAATGGTTAAGGGCTTAACTCTTACTCTGGCCTACTGGTTAAGGTCTTAACTCTTACTCTGGCCTACTAGCTAAGGTCTTAACTCTTACTCTGGCCTACTGGTTAAGGTCTTTACTCTTACTCTTGCCTAATAGCTAAGGTCTTAACTCTTACTCTGGCCTAATAGCTAAGGTCTTAACTCTTACTCTGGCCTAATAGCTAAGGTCTTAGACTCGTACTCTGGCCTAATGGTTAAGGTCTTAACTCTTACTCTGGCCTAATAGCTAAGGTCTTAACTCTTACTCTGGCCTAATAGCTGAGGTCTTAGACTCGTACTCTGGCCTAATGGTTAAGGTCTTAACTCTTACTCTGGCCTAATAGCTAAGGTCTTAGACTCGTACTCTGGCCTAATGGTTAAGGGCTTAACTCTTACTCTGGCCTACTGGTTAAGGTCTTAACTCTTACTCTGGCCTACTAGCTAAGGTCTTAACTCTTACTCTGGCCTACTGGTTAAGGTCTTTACTCTTACTCTTGCCTAATAGGTAAGGTCTTAACTCTTACTCTGGCCTAATAGGTAAGGTCTTAACTCTTACTCTGGCCTAATAGCTAACGTCTTAGACTCGTACTATGGCCTACAGGTTAAGGTCTTAACTTTTACTCTGGCCTACTGGTTAAGGTCTTAACTCTTACTCTGGCCTAATAGCTAAGGTCTTAGACTCGTACTCTGGCCTACTGGTTAAGGTCTTAACTCTTACTCTGGCCTAATAGCTAAGGTCTTAACTCTTACTCTGGCCTAATAGCTAAGGACTTAGACTCATACTCTGGCCTAATGGTTAAGGTCTTAACTCTTACTCTGGCCTACTGATTAAGGTCTTAACTCTTACTCTGGCCTAATAGCTAAGGTCGTAGACTCGTACGCTGGCCTAATGGTTAAGGTCTTAGCTCTTACTCTGGCCTACTGGTTAAGGTCTTAACTCTTACTTTGTCCTAATAGCTAAGGTGTTAACTATTACTCTGGCCTAATAGCTAAGATCTTAACTCTTACTCTGGCCTAATAGCTAAGGTCTTAGACTCGTACTCTGGCCTAATGGTTAAGGTCTTAACTCTTACTCTGGCCTAATAGCTAAGGTCTTAACTCTTACTCTGGCCTAGTAACTAAGGTCTTAGACTCGTACTCTAGCCTAATGGTTAAGGTCTTAACTCTTACTCTGGCCTAATAGCTCAGGACTTAGACTCGTACTCTTGGCCTAATAGCTAAGGTCTTAGACTCGTACTCTGGCCTACTGGTTAAGGTCTTAACTCTTACTCTGGCCTAATAGCTAAGGTCTTAACTCTAACTCTGGCCGAATAGCTAAGGTCTTAGACTCGTACTCTGGCCTAATGGTTAGGGTCTTAACTCTTACTCTGGCCTAATAGCTAAGGTCTTAACTCTTACTCTGGCCTAATAGCTAAGGTCTTAGACTCGTACTCTGGCCTAATGGTTAAGGTCTTAACTCTTACTCTGGCCTAATAGCTAAGGCCTTAACTCTTACTCTGGCCTAATAGCTAAGGTCTTAGTCTCGTACTCTGGCTTAATGGTTAAGGGCTTAACTCTTACTCTGGCCTACTGGATAAGGTCTTAACTCTTACTCTGGCCTACTAGCTAAGGTCTTAACTCTTACTCTGGCCTACTGGTTAAGGTCTTTACTCTTACTCTTGCCTAATAGCTAAGGTCTTAACTCTTACTCTGGCCTAATAGCTAAGGTCTTAACACTTACTCTGGCCTAATAGCTATGGTCTTAGATTCGTACTCTGGCCTAATGGTTAAGGTCTTAACTCTTACTCTGGCCTAATAGCTAAGGTCTTAACTCTTACTCTGGCCTAACAGCTAAAGTCTTAGACTCGTACTCTGGCCTAATGGTTAAGGTCTTAACTCTTACTCTGGCCTAATAGCTAAGGTCTTAACTCTTACTCTGGCCTAATAGCTAAGGTCTTAGACTCGTACTATGGCCTACAGGTTAAGGTCTTAACTCTTACTCTGGTCTACTGGTTCAGGTCTTAACTTTTACTCTGGCCTAATAGCTAAGGTCTTAGACTTGTACTCTGGCCTACTGGTTAAGGTCTTAACTCTTACTCTGGCCTAATAGCTAAGGTCTTAACTCTTACTCTGGCCTAATAGCTAAGGTCTTCGACTTGTACTCTGGCCTAATGGTTAAGGTCTTAACTCTTACTCTGGCCTACTGATTAAGGTCTTAACTCTTACTCTGGCCTAATAGCTAAGGTCTTAACTCTTACTCTGGCCTAATAGCTAAAGTCTTAGACTCGTACTCTGGCCTAATGGTTAAGGTCATAACTCTTGCTCTGGCCAAATAGCTAAGGTCTTAGACTCGTACTCTGGCCTACTGGTTAAGGTCTTAACTTTTACTCTGGCCTACTGGTTAAGGTCTTAACTCTTACTCTGGCCTAATAGCTAATGTCTTAACTCTTACTCTTGCCAACTGGTTAAGGTCTTAACTCTTACTCTGGCCTACTGGTTAAGGTCTTAACTCTTACTCTGGTCAACTGGTTAAGGTCTTAACTCTTACTCTGGCCTAATAGCTAAGGTCTTAGACTCATACTCTGGCCTAATGGTTAAGGTCTTAACTCTTACTCTGGCCTAATAGCTAAGGTCTCAGACTCGTACTCTGGCCTAATGGTTAAGGTCTTAACTCTTACTATGGCCTAATAGCTAAGGTCTTAGACTCGTACTCTGGCCTAATGGTTAAGGTCTTAACTCTTACTCTGGCCTAATAGCTAAGGTCTTAGACTCGTACTCTGGCCTAATGGTTAAGGTCTTAACTCTTACTCTGACCTAATAGCTAAGGTCTTAGACTCGTACTCTGGCCTAATGGGTAAGGTCATAACTCTTACTCTGGCCTACTGGTTAAGGTCTTAACTCTTACTCTGGCCTAATAGCTAAGGTCTTAGACTCGTACTCTGGCCTAATGGTTAAGGTCTTAACTCTTACTCTGGCCTAATAGCTAAGGTCTTAGACTTGTACTCTGGCCTAATGGTTAAGGTCTTAACTCTTACTCTGGCCTAATAGCTAAGGTCTTAGACTCGTACTCTGGCCTAATGGTTAAGGTCTTAACTCTTACTCTGGCCTACTGGTTAAGGTCTTAACTCTTACTCTGGCCTACTGGTTAAGGTCTTAACTCTTACTATGGCCTAATAGCTAAGGTCTTAGACTCGTACTCTGGCCTAATGGTTAAGGTCTTAACTCTTACTCTGTCCTACTGGTTAAGGTCTTAACTCTTACTCTGGCCTACTGATTAAGGTCTTAACGCTTACTCTGGCCAAATAGCTAAGGTCTTAACTCGTACTCTGGCCTAATGGTTAAGGTCTTAACTCTTACTCTGGCCTAATAGCTAAGGTCTTAGACTCGTACTCTGGCCTAATGGTTAAGGTCTTAACTCTTACTCTGGCCTAATAGCTAAGGTCTTAGACTCATACTCTGGCCAAATGGTTAAGGTCTTAACTCTTCCTCTGGTCAACTGGTTAAGGTCTTAACTCTTACTCTGGCCTAATAGCTAAGGTCTTAGACTCATACTCTGGCCTAATGGTTAAGGTCTTAACTCTTACTCTGTCCTAATAGCTAAGCTCTTAACTCTTACTCTGGCCTAATAGCTAAGGTCTTAGACTCCTACTCTGGCCTAATGGTTAAGGTCTTAACTCTTACTCTGGCCTACTGGTTAAGGTCTTAACTCTTACTCTGGCCTACTGGTTAAGGTCTTAACTCTCACTCTGGCCCAATAGCTAAGGTCTTAACTCTTACTCTGGCCGAATAGCTAAGGTCTTAGACTCGTACTCTGGCCTACTGGTTAAGGTCTTAACTCTTACTCTGGCCTAATAGCTAAGGTCTTAGACTCGTACTCTGGCCTAATGGTTAAGGTCTTAACTCTTACTCTGGCCTAATAGCTAAAGTCTTAGACTCGTACTCTGGCCTAATGGTTAAGGTCTTAACTCTTACTCTGGCCTAATAGCTAAGGTCTTAACTCTTACTCTGGCCTAATAGCTAAGGTCTTAGACTCGTACTCTGGCCTACTGGTTAAGGTCTTTACTCTTACTCTTGCCTAATAGCTAAGGTCTTAACTCTTACTCTGGCCTAATAGCTAAGGTCTTAACTCTTACTCTTGCCTAATAGCTAAGGTCTTAACTCTTACTCTGGCCTAATAGCTAAGGTCTTAACTCTTACTCTGGCCTAATAGCTAACGTCTTAGACTCGTACTATGGCCTACAGGTTAAGGTCTTAACTTTTACTCTGGCCTACTGGTTAAGGTCTTAACTCTTACTCTGGCCTAATAGCTAAGGTCTTAGACTCGTACTCTGGCCTACTGGTTAAGGTCTTAACTCTTACTCTGGCCTAATAGCTAAGGTCTTAACTCTTACTCTGGCCTAATAGCTAAGGACTTAGACTCATACTCTGGCCTAATGGTTAAGGTCTTAACTCTTACTCTGGCCTACTGATTAAGGTCTTAACTCTTACTCTGGCCTAATAGCTAAGGTCGTAGACTCGTACGCTGGCCTAATGGTTAAGGTCTTAGCTCTTACTCTGGCCTACTGGTTAAGGTCTTAACTCTTACTCTGTCCTAATAGCTAAGGTGTTAACTATTACTCTGGCCTAATAGCTAAGATCTTAACTCTTACTCTGGCCTAATAGCTAAGGTCTTAGACTCGTACTCTGGCCTAATGGTTAAGGTCTTAACTCTTACTCTGGCCTAATAGCTAAGGTCTTAACTCTTACTCTGGCCTAGTAACTAAGGTCTTAGACTCGTACTCTAGCCTAATGGTTAAGGTCTTAACTCTTACTCTGGCCTAATAGCTCAGGACTTAGACTCGTACTCTTGGCCTAATAGCTAAGGTCTTAGACTCGTACTCTGGCCTACTGGTTAAGGTCTTAACTCTTACTCTGGCCTAATAGCTAAGGTCTTAACTCTAACTCTGGCCGAATAGCTAAGGTCTTAGACTCGTACTCTGGCCTAATGGTTAGGGTCTTAACTCTTACTCTGGCCTAATAGCTAAGGTCTTAACTCTTACTCTGGCCTAATAGCTAAGGTCTTAGACTCGTACTCTGGCCTAATGGTTAAGGTCTTAACTCTTACTCTGGCCTAATAGCTAAGGCCTTAACTCTTACTCTGGCCTAATAGCTAAGGTCTTAGTCTCGTACTCTGGCTTAATGGTTAAGGGCTTAACTCTTACTCTGGCCTACTGGATAAGGTCTTAACTCTTACTCTGGCCTACTAGCTAAGGTCTTAACTCTTACTCTGGCCTACTGGTTAAGGTCTTTACTCTTACTCTTGCCTAATAGCTAAGGTCTTAACTCTTACTCTGGCCTAATAGCTAAGGTCTTAACACTTACTCTGGCCTAATAGCTATGGTCTTAGATTCGTACTCTGGCCTAATGGTTAAGGTCTTAACTCTTACTCTGGCCTAATAGCTAAGGTCTTAACTCTTACTCTGGCCTAACAGCTAAAGTCTTAGACTCGTACTCTGGCCTAATGGTTAAGGTCTTAACTCTTACTCTGGCCTAATAGCTAAGGTCTTAACTCTTACTCTGGCCTAATAGCTAAGGTCTTAGACTCGTACTATGGCCTACAGGTTAAGGTCTTAACTCTTACTCTGGTCTACTGGTTCAGGTCTTAACTTTTACTCTGGCCTAATAGCTAAGGTCTTAGACTTGTACTCTGGCCTACTGGTTAAGGTCTTAACTCTTACTCTGGCCTAATAGCTAAGGTCTTAACTCTTACTCTGGCCTAATAGCTAAGGTCTTCGACTTGTACTCTGGCCTAATGGTTAAGGTCTTAACTCTTACTCTGGCCTACTGATTAAGGTCTTAACTCTTACTCTGGCCTAATAGCTAAGGTCTTAACTCTTACTCTGGCCTAATAGCTAAAGTCTTAGACTCGTACTCTGGCCTAATGGTTAAGGTCATAACTCTTGCTCTGGCCAAATAGCTAAGGTCTTAGACTCGTACTCTGGCCTACTGTTTAAGGTCTTAACTTTTACTCTGGCCTACTGGTTAAGGTCTTAACTCTTACTCTGGCCTAATAGCTAATGTCTTAACTCTTACTCTTGCCAACTGGTTAAGGTCTTAACTCTTACTCTGGCCTACTGGTTAAGGTCTTAACTCTTACTCTGGTCAACTGGTTAAGGTCTTAACTCTTACTCTGGCCTAATAGCTAAGGTCTTAGACTCATACTCTGGCCTAATGGTTAAGGTCTTAACTCTTACTCTGGCCTAATAGCTAAGGTCTCAGACTCGTACTCTGGCCTAATGGTTAAGGTCTTAACTCTTACTATGGCCTAATAGCTAAGGTCTTAGACTCGTACTCTGGCCTAATGGTTAAGGTCTTAACTCTTACTCTGGCCTAATAGCTAAGGTCTTAGACTCGTACTCTGGCCTAATGGTTAAGGTCTTAACTCTTACTCTGACCTAATAGCTAAGGTCTTAGACTCGTACTCTGGCCTAATGGGTAAGGTCATAACTCTTACTCTGGCCTACTGGTTAAGGTCTTAACTCTTACTCTGGCCTAATAGCTAAGGTCTTAGACTCGTACTCTGGCCTAATGGTTAAGGTCTTAACTCTTACTCTGGCCTAATAGCTAAGGTCTTAGACTTGTACTCTGGCCTAATGGTTAAGGTCTTAACTCTTACTCTGGCCTAATAGCTAAGGTCTTAGACTCGTACTCTGGCCTAATGGTTAAGGTCTTAACTCTTACTCTGGCCTACTGGTTAAGGTCTTAACTCTTACTCTGGCCTACTGGTTAAGGTCTTAACTCTTACTATGGCCTAATAGCTAAGGTCTTAGACTCGTACTCTGGCCTAATGGTTAAGGTCTTAACTCTTACTCTGTCCTACTGGTTAAGGTCTTAACTCTTACTCTGGCCTACTGATTAAGGTCTTAACGCTTACTCTGGCCAAATAGCTAAGGTCTTAACTCGTACTCTGGCCTAATGGTTAAGGTCTTAACTCTTACTCTGGCCTAATAGCTAAGGTCTTAGACTCGTACTCTGGCCTAATGGTTAAGGTCTTAACTCTTACTCTGGCCTAATAGCTAAGGTCTTAGACTCATACTCTGGCCAAATGGTTAAGGTCTTAACTCTTCCTCTGGTCAACTGGTTAAGGTCTTAACTCTTACTCTGGCCTAATAGCTAAGGTCTTAGACTCATACTCTGGCCTAATGGTTAAGGTCTTAACTCTTACTCTGTCCTAATAGCTAAGCTCTTAACTCTTACTCTGGCCTAATAGCTAAGGTCTTAGACTCCTACTCTGGCCTAATGGTTAAGGTCTTAACTCTTACTCTGGCCTACTGGTTAAGGTCTTAACTCTTACTCTGGCCTACTGGTTAAGGTCTTAACTCTCACTCTGGCCCAATAGCTAAGGTCTTAACTCTTACTCTGGCCGAATAGCTAAGGTTTTAACTCTTACTCTGGCCTAATAGCTAAGGTCTTAGACTCGTACTCTGGCCTACTGGTTAAGGTCTTAACTCTTACTCTGGCCTAATAGCTAAGGTCTTAGACTCGTACTCTGGCCTAATGGTTAAGGTCTTAACTCTTACTCTGGCCTAATAGCTAAAGTCTTAGACTCGTACTCTGGCCTAATGGTTAAGGTCTTAACTCTTACTCTGGCCTAATAGCTAAGGTCTTAACTCTTACTCTGGCCTAATAGCTAAGGTCTTAGACTCGTACTCTGGCCTACTGGTTAAGGTCTTTACTCTTACTCTTGCCTAATAGCTAAGGTCTTAACTCTTACTCTGGCCTAATAGCTAAGGTCTTAACTCTTACTCTGGCCTAATAGCTAAGGTCTTAGACTCGTACTATGGCCTAATGGTTAAGGTCTTAACTCTTACTCTGGTCTACTGGTTCAGGTCTTAACTTTTACTCTGGCCTAATAGCTAAGGTCTTAGACTCGTACTCTGGCCTACTGGTTAAGGTCTTAACTCTTACTCTGGCCTAATAGCTAAGGTCTTCGACTTGTACTCTGGCCTAATGGTTAAGGTCTTAACTCTTACTCTGGCCTACTGATTAAGGTCTTAACTCTTACTCTGGCCTAATAGCTAAGGTCGTAGAATCGTACTCTGGCCTAATGGTTAAGGTCTTAACTCTTACTCTGGCCTAATAGCTAAGGTCTTAGACTCATACTCTGGCCTAATGGTTAAGGTCTTAACTCTTACTCTGGTCAACTGGTTAAGGTCTTAACTCTTACTCTGGCCTAATAGCTAAGGTCTTAGACTCATACTCTGGCCTAATGGTTAAGGTCTTAACTCTTACTCTGGCCTAATAGCTAAGGTCTTAGACTCGTACTCTGGCCTAATGGTTAAGGTCTTAACTCTTACTCTGGCCTAATAGCTAAGGTCTTAACTCTTACTCTGGCCTAATAGCTAAGGTCTTTGACTTGTACTCTGGCCTAATGGTTAAGGTCTTAACTCTTACTCTGGCCTACTGGTTAAGGTCTTAACTCTTACTCTGGCCTACTGGTTAAGGTCTTAACTCTTACTCTAGCCCAATAGCTAAGGTCTTAACTCTTACTCTGGCCTAATAGCTAAGGTCTTAACTCTTACTATGGCCTAATAGCTAAGGTCTTAGACTCGTACTCTGGCCTAATGGTTAAGGTCTTAACTCTTACTCTGTCCTACTGGTTAAGGTCTTAACTCTTACTCTGGCCTACTGATTAAGGTCTTAACTCTTACTCTGGCCGAATAGCTAAGGTCTTAGACTCGTACTCTGGCCTAATGGTTAAGGTCTTAACTCTTACTCTGGCCTAATAGCTAAGGTCTTAGACTCGTACTCTGGCCTAATGGTTAAGGTCTTAACTCTTACTCTGACCTAATAGCTAAGGTCTTAGACTCGTACTCTGGCCTAATGGGTAAGGTCATAACTCTTACTCTGGCCTACTGGTTAAGGTCTTAACTCTTACTCTGGCCTAATAGCTAAGGTCTTAGACTCGTACTCTGGCCTAATGGTTAAGGTCTTAACTCTTACTCTGGCCTAATAGCTAAGGTCTTAGACTTGTACTCTGGCCTAATGGTTAAGGTCTTAACTCTTACTCTGGCCTAATAGCTAAGGTCTTAGACTCGTACTCTGGCCTAATGGTTAAGGTCTTAACTCTTACTCTGGCCTACTGGTTAAGGTCTTAACTCTTACTCTGGCCTACTGGTTAAGGTCTTAACTCTTACTATGGCCTAATAGCTAAGGTCTTAGACTCGTACTCTGGCCTAATGGTTAAGGTCTTAACTCTTACTCTGTCCTACTGGTTAAGGTCTTAACTCTTACTCTGGCCTACTGATTAAGGTCTTAACTCTTACTCTGGCCAAATAGCTAAGGTCTTAACTCGTACTCTGGCCTAATGGTTAAGGTCTTAACTCTTACTCTGGCTTAATAGCTAAGGTCTTAGACTCGTACTCTGGCCTAATGGTTAAGGTCTTAACTCTTACTCTGGCCTAATAGCTAAGGTCTTAGACTCATACTCTGGCCAAATGGTTAAGGTCTTAACTCTTCCTCTGGTCAACTGGTTAAGGTCTTAACTCTTACTCTGGCCTAATAGCTAAGGTCTTAGACTCATACTCTGGCCAAATGGTTAAGGTCTTAACTCTTACTCTGTCCTAATAGCTAAGCTCTTAACTCTTACTCTGGCCTAATAGCTAAGGTCTTAGACTCCTACTCTGGCCTAATGGTTAAGGTCTTAACTCTTACTCTGGCCTACTGGTTAAGGTCTTAACTCTTACTCTGGCCTACTGGTTAAGGTCTTAACTCTCACTCTGGCCCAATAGCTAAGGTCTTAACTCTTACTCTGGCCGAATAGCTAAGGTTTTAACTCTTACTCTGGCCTAATAGCTAAGGTCTTAGACTCGTACTCTGGCCTACTGGTTAAGGTCTTAACTCTTACTCTGGCCTAATAGCTAAGGTCTTAGACTCGTACTCTGGCCTAATGGTTAAGGTCTTAACTCTTACTCTGGCCTAATAGCTAAAGTCTTAGACTCGTACTCTGGCCTAATGGTTAAGGTCTTAACTCTTACTCTGGCCTAATAGCTAAGGTCTTAACTCTTACTCTGGCCTAATAGCTAAGGTCTTAGACTCGTACTCTGGCCTAATGGTTAAGGTCTTAACTCTTACTCTGGCCTAATAGCTAAGGTCTTAACTCTTACTCTGGCCTAATAGCTAAGGTCTTAGACTCGTACTATGGCCTAATCGTTAAGGTCTTAACTCTTACTCTGGCCTAATAGCTAAGGTCTTAACTCTTACTCTGGCCTATTAGCTAAGGTCTTAGACTCGTACTCTGGCCTAATGGTTAAGGGCTTAACTCTTACTCTGGCCTACTGGTTAAGGTCTTAACTCTTACTCTGGCCTACTAGCTAAGGTCTTAACTCTTACTCTGGCCTACTGGTTAAGGTCTTTACTCTTACTCTTGCCTAATAGCTGAGGTCTTAACTCTTACTCTGGCCTAATAGCTAAGGTCTTAACTCTTACTCTGGCCTAATAGCTATGGTCTTAGATTCGTACTCTGGCCTAATGGTTAAGGTCTTAACTCTTACTCTGGCCTAATAGCTAAGGTCTTAACTCTTACTCTGGCCTAATAGCTAAGGTCTTAGACTCGTACTCTGGCCTAATGGTTAAGGTCTTAACTCTTACTCTGGCCTAATAGCTAAGGTCTTAGACTCATACTCTGGCCAAATGGTTAACGTCTTAACTCTTCCTCTGGTCAACTGGTTAAGGTCTTAACTCTTACTCTGGCCTAATAGCTAAGGTCTTAGACTCATACTCTGGCCTAATGGTTAAGGTCTTAACTCTTACTCTGTCCTAATAGCTAAGGTCTTAGACTCGTACTCTGGCCTACTGGTTAAGGTCTTAACTCTTACTCTGGCCTAATAGCTAAGGTCTTAGACTCGTACTCTGGCCTAATGGTTAAGGTCTTAACTCTTACTCTGGCCTAATAGCTAAAGTCTTAGACTCGTACTCTGGCCTAATGGTTAAGGTCTTAACTCTTACTCTGGCCTAATAGCTAAGGTCTTAACTCTTACTCTGGCCTAATAGCTAAGGTCTTAGACTCGTACTCTGGCCTAATGGTTAAGGTCTTAACTCTTACTCTGGCCTAATAGCTAAGGTCTTAACTCTTACTCTGGCCTAATAGCTAAGGTCTTAGACTCGTACTATGGCCTAATCGTTAAGGTCTTAACTCTTACTCTGGCCTAATAGCTAAGGTCTTAACTCTTACTCTGGCCTATTAGCTAAGGTCTTAGACTCGTACTCTGGCCTAATGGTTAAGGGCTTAACTCTTACTCTGGCCTACTGGTTAAGGTCTTAACTCTTACTCTGGCCTACTAGCTAAGGTCTTAACTCTTACTCTGGCCTACTGGTTAAGGTCTTTACTCTTACTCTTGCCTAATAGCTGAGGTCTTAACTCTTACTCTGGCCTAATAGCTAAGGTCTTAACTCTTACTCTGGCCTAATAGCTATGGTCTTAGATTCGTACTCTGGCCTAATGGTTAAGGTCTTAACTCTTACTCTGGCCTAATAGCTAAGGTCTTAACTCTTACTCTGGCCTAATAGCTAAGGTCTTAGACTCGTACTCTGGCCTAATGGTTAAGGTCTTAACTCTTACTCTGGCCTAATAGCTAAGGTCTTAGACTCATACTCTGGCCAAATGGTTAAGGTCTTAACTCTTCCTCTGGTCAACTGGTTAAGGTCTTAACTCTTACTCTGGCCTAATAGCTAAGGTCTTAGACTCATACTCTGGCCTAATGGTTAAGGTCTTAACTCTTACTCTGTCCTAATAGCTAAGCTCTTAACTCTTACTCTGGCCTAATATCTAAGGTCTTAGACTCCTACTCTGGCCTAATGGTTAAGGTCTTAACTCTTACTCTGGCCTACTGGTTAAGGTCTTAACTCTTACTCTGGCCTACTGGTTAAGGTCTTAACTCTCACTCTGGCCCAATAGCTAAGGTCTTAACTCTTACTCTGGCCGAATAGCTAAGGTTTTAACTCTTACTCTGGCCTAATAGCTAAGGTCTTAGACTCGTACTCTGGCCTACTGGTTAAGGTCTTAACTCTTACTCTGGCCTAATAGCTAAGGTCTTAGACTCGTACTCTGGCCTAATGGTTAAGGTCTTAACTCTTACTCTGGCCTAATAGCTAAAGTCTTAGACTCGTACTCTGGCCTAATGGTTAAGGTCTTAACTCTTACTCTGGCCTAATAGCTAAGGTCTTAACTCTTACTCTGGCCTAATAGCTAAGGTCTTAGACTCGTACTCTGGCCTACTGGTTAAGGTCTTTACTCTTACTCTTGCCTAATAGCTAAGGTCTTAACTCTTACTCTGGCCTAATAGCTAAGGTCTTAACTCTTACTCTGGCCTAATAGCTAAGGTCTTAGACTCGTACTATGGCCTAATGGTTAAGGTCTTAACTCTTACTCTGGTCTACTGGTTCAGGTCTTAACTTTTACTCTGGCCTAATAGCTAAGGTCTTAGACTCGTACTCTGGCCTACTGGTTAAGGTCTTAACTCTTACTCTGGCCTAATAGCTAAGGTCTTAACTCTTACTCTGGCCTAATAGCTAAGGTCTTCGACTTGTACTCTGGCCTAATGGTTAAGGTCTTAACTCTTACTCTGGCCTACTGATTAAGGTCTTAACTCTTACTCTGGCCTAATAGCTAAGGTCGTAGAATCGTATTCTGGCCTAATGGTTAAGGTCTTAACTCTTACTCTGGCCTAATAGCTAAGGTCTTAGACTCATACTCTGGCCTAATGGTTAAGGTCTTAACTCTTACTCTGGTCAACTGGTTAAGGTCTTAACTCTTACTCTGGCCTAATAGCTAAGGTCTTAGACTCATACTCTGGCCTAATGGTTAAGGTCTTAACTCTTACTCTGGCCTAATAGCTAAGGTCTTAGACTCGTACTCTGGCCTAATGGTTAAGGTCTTAACTCTTACTCTGGCCTAATAGCTAAGGTCTTAACTCTTACTCTGGCCTAATAGCTAAGGTCTTAGACTTGTACTCTGGCCTAATGGTTAAGGTCTTAACTCTTACTCTGGCCTACTGGTTAAGGTCTTAACTCTTACTCTGGCCTACTGGTTAAGGTCTTAACTCTTACTCTAGCCCAATAGCTAAGGTCTTAACTCTTACTCTGGCCTAATAGCTAAGGTCTTAACTCTTACTATGGCCTAATAGCTAAGGTCTTAGACTCGTACTCTGGCCTAATGGTTAAGGTCTTAACTCTTACTCTGTCCTACTGGTTAAGGTCTTAACTCTTACTCTGGCCTACTGATTAAGGTCTTAACTCTTACTCTGGCCGAATAGCTAAGGTCTTAACTCATACTCTGGCCTAATGGTTAAGGTCTTAACTCTTACTATGGCCTAATAGCTAAGGTCTTAGACTCGTACTCTGGCCTAATGGTTAAGGTCTTAACTCTTACTCTGGCCTAATAGCTAAGGTCTTAGACTCGTACTCTGGCCTAATGGTTAAGGTCTTAACTCTTACTCTGACCTAATAGCTAAGGTCTTAGACTCGTACTCTGGCCTAATGGGTAAGGTCATAACTCTTACTCTGGCCTACTGGTTAAGGTCTTAACTCTTACTCTGGCCTAATAGCTAAGGTCTTAGACTCGTACTCTGGCCTAATGGTTAAGGTCTTAACTCTTACTCTGGCCTAATAGCTAAGGTCTTAGACTTGCACTCTGGCGTAATGGTTAAGGTCTTAACTCTTACTCTGGCCTAATAGCTAAGGTCTTAGACTCGTACTCTGGCCTAATGGTTAAGGTCTTAACTCTTACTCTGGCCTACTGGTTAAGGTCTTAACTCTTACTCTGGCCTACTGGTTAAGGTCTTAACTCTTACTATGGCCTAATAGCTAAGGTCTTAGACTCGTACTCTGGCCTAATGGTTAAGGTCTTAACTCTTACTCTGTCCTACTGGTTAAGGTCTTAACTCTTACTCTGGCCTACTGATTAAGGTCTTAACTCTTACTCTGGCCAAATAGCTAAGGTCTTAACTCGTACTCTGGCCTAATGGTTAAGGTCTTAACTCTTACTCTGGCTTAATAGCTAAGGTCTTAGACTCGTACTCTGGCCTAATGGTTAAGGTCTTAACTCTTACTCTGGCCTAATAGCTAAGGTCTTAGACTCATACTCTGGCCAAATGGTTAAGGTCTTAACTCTTCCTCTGGTCAACTGGTTAAGGTCTTAACTCTTACTCTGGCCTAATAGCTAAGGTCTTAGACTCATACTCTGGCCAAATGGTTAAGGTCTTAACTCTTACTCTGTCCTAATAGCTAAGCTCTTAACTCTTACTCTGGCCTAATAGCTAAGGTCTTAGACTCCTACTCTGGCCTAATGGTTAAGGTCTTAACTCTTACTCTGGCCTACTGGTTAAGGTCTTAACTCTTACTCTGGCCTACTGGTTAAGGTCTTAACTCTCACTCTGGCCCAATAGCTAAGGTCTTAACTCTTACTCTGGCCGAATAGCTAAGGTTTTAACTCTTACTCTGGCCTAATAGCTAAGGTCTTAGACTCGTACTCTGGCCTACTGGTTAAGGTCTTAACTCTTACTCTGGCCTAATAGCTAAGGTCTTAGACTCGTACTCTGGCCTAATGGTTAAGGTCTTAACTCTTACTCTGGCCTAATAGCTAAAGTCTTAGACTCGTACTCTGGCCTAATGGTTAAGGTCTTAACTCTTACTCTGGCCTAATAGCTAAGGTCTTAACTCTTACTCTGGCCTAATAGCTAAGGTCTTAGACTCGTACCCTGGCCTAATGGTTAAGGTCTTAACTCTTACTCTGGCCTAATAGCTAAGGTCTTAACTCTTACTCTGGCCTAATAGCTAAGGTCTTAGACTCGTACTATGGCCTAATCGTTAAGGTCTTAACTCTTACTCTGGCCTAATAGCTAAGGTCTTAACTCTTACTCTGGCCTATTAGCTAAGGTCTTAGACTCGTACTCTGGCCTAATGGTTAAGGGCTTAACTCTTACTCTGGCCTACTGGTTAAGGTCTTAACTCTTACTCTGGCCTACTAGCTAAGGTCTTAACTCTTACTCTGGCCTACTGGTTAAGGTCTTTACTCTTACTCTTGCCTAATAGCTAAGGTCTTAACTCTTACTCTGGCCTAATAGCTAAGGTCTTAACTCTTACTCTGGCCTAATGGCTATGGTCTTAGACTCGTACTCTGGCCTACTGGTTAAGGTCTTAACTCTTACTCTGGCCTAATAGCTAAGGTCTTAACTCTTACTCTGGCCTAATAGCTAAGGTCTTAGACTTGTACTCTGGCCTAATGGTTAAAGTCTTAACTCTTACTCTGGCCTACTGATTAAGGTCTTAACTCTTACTCTGGCCTAATAGCTAAGGTTGTAGAATTGTACTCTGGCCTAATGGTCAAGGTCTTAACTCTTACTCTGGCCTACTGGTTAAGGTCTTAACTCTTACTCTGGCCTACTGGTTAAGGTCTTAACTCTTACTCTGGCCTAATAGCTAAGGTCTTAGACTCGTACTCTGGCCTACTGGTTAAGGTCTTAACTCTTACTCTGGCCTAATAGCTAAGGTCTTAACTCTAACTCTGGCCGAATAGCTAAGGTCTTAGACTCGTACTCTGGCCTAATGGTTAGGGTCTTAACTCTTACTCTGGCCTAATAGCTAAGGTCTTAACTCTTACTCTGGCCTAATATCTAAGGTCTTAGACTCATACTCTGGCCTAATGGTTAAGGTCTTAACTCTTACTCTGGCCTAATAGCTAAGGTCTTAACTCTTACTCTGGCCTAATAGCTAAGGTCTAAGACTCGTACTCTGGCCTAATGGTTAAGGTCTTAACTCTTACTCTGGCCTAATAGCTAAGGTCTTAACTCTTACTCTGGCCTAATAGCTAAGGTCTTAGAGTCGTACTCTGGCCTAATGGTTAAGGTCTTAACTCTTACTCTGGCCTAATAGCTAAGGTCTTAACACTTACTCTGGCCTAATAGCTAAGGTCTTAGACTCGTACTATGGCCAACAGGTTAAGGTCTTAACTCTTACTCTGGCCTACTGGTTAAGGTCTTAACTCTTACTCTGGCCTAATAGCTAAGGTCTTAGACTCGTACTCTGGCCTACTGGTTAAGGTCTTAACTCTTACTCTGGCCTAATAGCTAAGGTCTTAACTCTTACTCTGGCCTAATGGTTAAGGTCTTAACTCTTACTCTGGCCTAATAGCTAAGGTCTTAGACTCGTACTCTGGCCTAATGGTTAAGGTCTTAACTCTTACTCTGGCCTAATAGCTAAGGTCTTAACTCTTACTCTGGCCTAATAGCTAAGGTCTTAGACTTGTACTCTGGCCTAATGGTTAAGGTCTTAACTCTTACTCTGGCCTACTGGTTAAGGTCTTAACTCTTACTCTGGCCTACTGGTTAAGGTCTTAACTCTTACTCTAGCCCAATAGCTAAGGTCTTAACTCTTACTCTGGCCTAATAGCTAAGGTCTTAACTCTTACTATGGCCTAATAGCTAAGGTCTTAGACTCGTACTCTGGCCTAATGGTTAAGGTCTTAACTCTTACTCTGTCCTACTGGTTAAGGTCTTAACTCTTACTCTGGCCTACTGATTAAGGTCTTAACTCTTACTCTGGCCGAATAGCTAAGGTCTTAACTCATACTCTGGCCTAATGGTTAAGGTCTTAACTCTTACTATGGCCTAATAGCTAAGGTCTTAGACTCGTACTCTGGCCTAATGGTTAAGGTCTTAACTCTTACTCTGGCCTAATAGCTAAGGTCTTAGACTCGTACTCTGGCCTAATGGTTAAGGTCTTAACTCTTACTCTGACCTAATAGCTAAGGTCTTAGACTCGTACTCTGGCCTAATGGGTAAGGTCATAACTCTTACTCTGGCCTACTGGTTAAGGTCTTAACTCTTACTCTGGCCTAATAGCTAAGGTCTTAGACTCGTACTCTGGCCTAATGGTTAAGGTCTTAACTCTTACTCTGGCCTAATAGCTAAGGTCTTAGACTTGTACTCTGGCCTAATGGTTAAGGTCTTAACTCTTACTCTGGCCTAATAGCTAAGGTCTTAGACTCGTACTCTGGCCTAATGGTTAAGGTCTTAACTCTTACTCTGGCCTACTGGTTAAGGTCTTAACTCTTACTCTGGCCTACTGGTTAAGGTCTTAACTCTTACTATGGCCTAATAGCTAAGGTCTTAGACTCGTACTCTGGCCTAATGGTTAAGGTCTTAACTCTTACTCTGTCCTACTGGTTAAGGTCTTAACTCTTACTCTGGCCTACTGATTAAGGTCTTAACTCTTACTCTGGCCAAATAGCTAAGGTCTTAACTCGTACTCTGGCCTAATGGTTAAGGTCTTAACTCTTACTCTGGCTTAATAGCTAAGGTCTTAGACTCGTACTCTGGCCTAATGGTTAAGGTCTTAACTCTTACTCTGGCCTAATAGCTAAGGTCTTAGACTCATAGTCTGGCCAAATGGTTAAGGTCTTAACTCTTCCTCTGGTCAACTGGTTAAGGTCTTAACTCTTACTCTGGCCTAATAGCTAAGGTCTTAGACTCATACTCTGGCCAAATGGTTAAGGTCTTAACTCTTACTCTGTCCTAATAGCTAAGCTCTTAACTCTTACTCTGGCCTAATAGCTAAGGTCTTAGACTCCTACTCTGGCCTAATGGTTAAGGTCTTAACTCTTACTCTGGCCTACTGGTTAAGGTCTTAACTCTTACTCTGGCCTACTGGTTAAGGTCTTAACTCTCACTCTGGCCCAATAGCTAAGGTCTTAACTCTTACTCTGGCCGAATAGCTAAGGTTTTAACTCTTACTCTGGCCTAATAGCTAAGGTCTTAGACTCGTACTCTGGCCTACTGGTTAAGGTCTTAACTCTTACTCTGGCCTAATAGCTAAGGTCTTAGACTCGTACTCTGGCCTAATGGTTAAGGTCTTAACTCTTACTCTGGCCTAATAGCTAAAGTCTTAGACTCGTACTCTGGCCTAATGGTTAAGGTCTTAACTCTTACTCTGGCCTAATAGCTAAGGTCTTAACTCTTACTCTGGCCTAATAGCTAAGGTCTTAGACTCGTACTCTGGCCTAATGGTTAAGGTCTTAACTCTTACTCTGGCCTAATAGCTAAGGTCTTAACTCTTACTCTGGCCTAATAGCTAAGGTCTTAGACTCGTACTATGGCCTAATCGTTAAGGTCTTAACTCTTACTCTGGCTAATAGCTAAGGTCTTAACTCTTACTCTGGCCTATTAGCTAAGGTCTTAGACTCGTACTCTGGCCTAATGGTTAAGGGCTTAACTCTTACTCTGGCCTACTGGTTAAGGTCTTAACTCTTACTCTGGCCTACTAGCTAAGGTCTTAACTCTTACTCTGGCCTACTGGTTAAGGTCTTTACTCTTACTCTTGCCTAATAGCTAAGGTCTTAACTCTTACTCTGGCCTAATAGCTAAGGTCTTAACTCTTACTCTGGCCTAATAGCTATGGTCTTAGATTCGTACTCTGGCCTAATGGTTAAGGTCTTAACTCTTACTCTGGCCTAATAGCTAAGGTCTTAACTCTTACTCTGGCCTAATAGCTAAGGTCTTAGACTCGTACTCTGGCCTAATGGTTAAGGTCTTAACTCTTACTCTGGCCTAATAGCTAAGGTCTTAGACTCATACTCTGGCCAAATGGTTAAGGTCTTAACTCTTCCTCTGGTCAACTGGTTAAGGTCTTAACTCTTACTCTGGCCTAATAGCTAAGGTCTTAGACTCATACTCTGGCCTAATGGTTAAGGTCTTAACTCTTACTCTGTCCTAATAGCTAAGCTCTTAACTCTTACTCTGGCCTAATATCTAAGGTCTTAGACTCCTACTCTGGCCTAATGGTTAAGGTCTTAACTCTTACTCTGGCCTACTGGTTAAGGTCTTAACTCTTACTCTGGCCTACTGGTTAAGGTCTTAACTCTCACTCTGGCCCAATAGCTAAGGTCTTAACTCTTACTCTGGCCGAATAGCTAAGGTTTTAACTCTTACTCTGGCCTAATAGCTAAGGTCTTAGACTCGTACTCTGGCCTACTGGTTAAGGTCTTAACTCTTACTCTGGCCTAATAGCTAAGGTCTTAGACTCGTACTCTGGCCTAATGGTTAAGGTCTTAACTCTTACTCTGGCCTAATAGCTAAAGTCTTAGACTCGTACTCTGGCCTAATGGTTAAGGTCTTAACTCTTACTCTGGCCTAATAGCTAAGGTCTTAACTCTTACTCTGGCCTAATAGCTAAGGTCTTAGACTCGTACTCTGGCCTACTGGTTAAGGTCTTTACTCTTACTCTTGCCTAATAGCTAAGGTCTTAACTCTTACTCTGGCCTAATAGCTAAGGTCTTAACTCTTACTCTGGCCTAATAGCTAAGGTCTTAGACTCGTACTATGGCCTAATGGTTAAGGTCTTAACTCTTACTCTGGTCTACTGGTTCAGGTCTTAACTTTTACTCTGGCCTAATAGCTAAGGTCTTAGACTCGTACTCTGGCCTACTGGTTAAGGTCTTAACTCTTACTCTGGCCTAATAGCTAAGGTCTTAACTCTTACTCTGGCCTAATAGCTAAGGTCTTAACACTTACTCTGGCCTAATAGCTAAGGTCTTAGACTCGTACTATGGCCTACAGGTTAAGGTCTTAACTCTTACTCTGGCCTACTGGTTAAGGTCTTAACTCTTACTCTGGCCTAATAGCTAAGGTCTTAGACTCGTACTCTGGCCTACTGGTTAAGGTCTTAACTCTTACTCTGGCCTAATAGCTAAGGTCTTAACTCTTACTCTGGCCTAATAGCTAAGGTCTTCGACTTGTACTCTGGCCTAATAGTTAAGGTCTTAACTCTTACTCTGGCCTACTGATTAAGGTCTTAACTCTTACTATGGCCTAATAGCTAAGGTCGTAGAATCGTACTCTGGCCTAACGGTTAAGGTCTTAACTCTTACTCTGGCCTACTGGTTAAGGTCTTAACTCTTTCTCTGGCCTAATAGCTAAGGTCTTAGACTCATACTCTGGCCTAATGGTTAAGGTCTTAACTCTTACTCTGGCCTAATAGCTAAGGTCTTAACTCTTACTCTGGCCTAATAACTAAGGTCTTAGACTCGTACTCTGGCCTACTGGTTAAGGTCTTAACTCTTACTCTGGCCTAATAGCTAAGGTCTTAAATCTTACTCTGGCCTAATAGCTAAGGTCTTAGACTCGTACTCTGGCCTAATGGTTAAGGTCTTAACTCTTACTCTGGCCTAATAGCTAAGGTCTTAACTCTTACTCTGGCCTAATAGCTAAGATCTTAGACTCGTACTCTGGCCTAATGGTTAAGGTCTTAACTCTTACTCTGGCCTAATAGCAAAGGTCTTAACTCTTACTCTGGCCTAATAGCTAAGGTCTTAGACTCGTACTCTGGCCTAATGGTTAAGGGCTTAACTCTTACTCTGGCCTACTGGTTAAGGTCTTAACTCTTACTCTGGCCTAATAGCTAAGGTCTTAGACTCGTACTCTGGCCTACTGGTTAAGGTCCTAACTCTTACTCTGGCCTACTGGTTAAGGTCTTAACTTTTACTCTGGCCTAATAGCTAAGGTCTTAGACTCGTACTATGGCCTACAGGTTAAGGTCTTAACTCTTACTCTGGCCTACTGGTTAAGGTCTTAACTCTTTCTCTGGCCTAATAGCTAAGGTCTTAGACTCATACTCTGGCCTAATGGTTAAGGTCTTAACTCTTACTCTGGCCTCATAGCTAAGGTCTTAAATCTTACTCTGGCCTAATAGCTAAGGTCTTAGACTCGTACTCTGGCCTAATAGCTAAGATCATAGACTCGTACTCTGGCCTAATGGTTAAGGTCTTAACTCTTACTCTGGCCTAATAGCTAAGGTATTAACTCTTACTCTGGCCTAATAGCTAAGGTCTTAACTCTTACTCTGGCCTAATAGCTAAGGTCTTAGACTCGTACTCTGGCCTAATGGTTAAGGTCTTAACTCTTACTCTGGCCTAATAGGTAAGGTCTTAACTCTTACTCTGGCCTAATAGCTAACGTCTTAGACTCATACTATGGCCTACAGGTTAAGGTCTTAACTTTTACTCTGGCCTACTGGTTAAGGTCTTAACTCTTACTCTGTCCTAATAGCTAAGGTCTTAGACTCGTACTCTGGCCTAGTGGTTAAGGTCTTAACTCTTACTCTGGCCTAATAGCTAAGGTCTTAACTCTTACTCTGGCCTAATAGCTAAGGTCTTAGACCCGTACTCTGGCCTAATGGTTAAGGTCTTAACTCTTACTCTGGTCTACTGATTAAGGTCTTAACTCTTACTCTGGCCTAATAGCTATGGTCGTAGACTCGTACTCTGGCCTAATGGTTACGGTTTTAACTCTTACTCTGGCCTACTGGTTAAGGTCTTAACTCTTACTCTGGCCTAATAGCTAAGGTGTTAACTATTACTCTGGCCTAATAGCTAAGGTCTTAACTCTTACTCTGGCCTAATAGCTAAGGTCTTAGACTCGTACTCTGGCCTAATAGCTAAGGTCTTAGACTCGTACTCTGGCCTACTAGTTAAGGTCTTAACTCTTACTCTGGCCTAATAGCTAAGGTCTTAACTCTAACTCTGGCCTAATAGCTAAGGTCTTAGACTAGTACTCTGGCCTAATGGTTAAGGTCTTAACTCTTACTCTGGCCTAATAGCTAAGGTCTTAGACTCGTACTCTGGCCTAATATAGCTAAGGTCTTAGACTCGTACTCTGGCCTACTGGTTAAGGTCTTAACTCTTACTCTGGCCTAATAGCTAAGGTCTTAACTCTAACTCTGGCCTAATAGCTAAGGTCTTAGACTTGTACTCTGGCCAAATGGTTAAGGTCTTTACTCTTACTCTTGCCTAATAGCTAAGGTCTTAACTCTTACTCTGGCCTAATAGCTAAGGTCTTAACTCTTACTCTGGCCTAATAGCTATGGTCTAAGACTCGTACTCTGGCCTAATGGTTAAGGTCTTAACTCTTACTCTGGCCTAATAGCTAAGGTCTTAACTCTTACTCTGGCCCAATAGCTATGGTCTAAGACTCGTACTCTGGCCTAATGGTTAAGGTCTTAACTCTTACTCTGGCCTAATAGCTAAGGTCTTAACTCTTACTCTGGCCTAATAGCTAAGGTCTTAGACTTGTACTCTGGCCTAATGGTTAAGGTCTTAACTCTTACTCTGGCCTACTGGTTAAGGTCTTAACTCTTACTCTGGCCTACTGGTTAAGGTCTTAACTCTTACTCTAGCCCAATAGCTAAGGTCTTAACTCTTACTCTGGCCTAATAGCTAAGGTCTTAACTCTTACTATGGCCTAATAGCTAAGGTCTTAGACTCGTACTCTGGCCTAATGGTTAAGGTCTTAACTCTTACTCTGTCCTACTGGTTAAGGTCTTAACTCTTACTCTGGCCTACTGATTAAGGTCTTAACTCTTACTCTGGCCGAATAGCTAAGGTCTTAACTCGTACTCTGGCCTAATGGTTAAGGTCTTAACTCTTACTATGGCCTAATAGCTAAGGTCTTAGACTCGTACTCTGGCCTAATGGTTAAGGTCTTAACTCTTACTCTGGCCTAATAGCTAAGGTCTTAGACTCATACTCTGGCCTAATGGTTAAGGTCTTAACTCTTCCTCTGGTCAACTGGTTAAGGTCTTAACTCTTACTCTGGCCTAATAGCTAAGGTCTTAGACTCATACTCTGGCCTAATGGTTAAGGTCTTAACTCTTACTCTGGCCTAATAGCTAAGGTCTTAGACTCGTACTCTGGCCTAATGGTTAAGGTCTTAACTCTTACTCTGTCCTAATAGCTAAGGTCTTAACTCTTACTCTGGCTTAATAGCTAAGGTCTTAGACTCCTACTCTGGCCTAATGGTTAAGGTCTTAACTCTTACTCTGGCCTACTGGTTAAGGTCTTAACTCTTACTCTGGCCTACTGGTTAAGGTCTTAACTCTTACTCTGGCCCAATAGCTAAGGTCTTAACTCTTACTCTGGCCTAATAGCTAAGGTTTTAACTCTTACTCTGGCCTAATAGCTAAGGTCTTAGACTCGTACTCTGGCCTACTGGTTAAGGTCTTAACTCTTACTCTGGCCTAATAGCTAAGGTCTTAGACTCGTACTCTGGCCTAATGGTTAAGGTCTTAACTCTTACTCTGGCCTAATAGCTAAGGTCTTAGACTCATACTCTGGCCTAATGGTTAAGGTCTTAACTCTTACTCTGGCCTAATCGCTAAGGTCTTAACTCTTACTCTGGCCTAATAACTAAGGTCTTAGACTCGTACTCTGGCCTAATGGTTAAGGGCTTAACTCTTACTCTGGCCTACTGGTTAAGGTCTTAACTCTTACTCTGGCCTACTAGCTAAGGTCTTAACTCTTACTCTGGCCTACTGGTTAAGGTCTTTACTCTTACTCTTGCCTAATAGCTAAGGTCTTAACTCTTACTCTGGCCTAATAGCTAAGGTCTTAACTCTTACTCTGGCCTAATAGCTAAGGTCTTAGACTCGTACTCTGGCCTAATGGTTAAGGTCTTAACTCTTACTCTGGCCTAATAGCTAAGGTCTTAACTCTTACTCTGGCCTAATAGCTGAGGTCTTAGACTCGTACTCTGGCCTAATGGTTAAGGTCTTAACTCTTACTCTGGCCTAATAGCTAAGGTCTTAGACTCGTACTCTGGCCTAATGGTTAAGGGCTTAACTCTTACTCTGGCCTACTGGTTAAGGTCTTAACTCTTACTCTGGCCTACTAGCTAAGGTCTTAACTCTTACTCTGGCCTACTGGTTAAGGTCTTTACTCTTACTCTTGCCTAATAGGTAAGGTCTTAACTCTTACTCTGGCCTAATAGGTAAGGTCTTAACTCTTACTCTGGCCTAATAGCTAACGTCTTAGACTCGTACTATGGCCTACAGGTTAAGGTCTTAACTTTTACTCTGGCCTACTGGTTAAGGTCTTAACTCTTACTCTGGCCTAATAGCTAAGGTCTTAGACTCGTACTCTGGCCTACTGGTTAAGGTCTTAACTCTTACTCTGGCCTAATAGCTAAGGTCTTAACTCTTACTCTGGCCTAATAGCTAAGGACTTAGACTCATACTCTGGCCTAATGGTTAAGGTCTTAACTCTTACTCTGGCCTACTGATTAAGGTCTTAACTCTTACTCTGGCCTAATAGCTAAGGTCGTAGACTCGTACGCTGGCCTAATGGTTAAGGTCTTAGCTCTTACTCTGGCCTACTGGTTAAGGTCTTAACTCTTACTTTGTCCTAATAGCTAAGGTGTTAACTATTACTCTGGCCTAATAGCTAAGATCTTAACTCTTACTCTGGCCTAATAGCTAAGGTCTTAGACTCGTACTCTGGCCTAATGGTTAAGGTCTTAACTCTTACTCTGGCCTAATAGCTAAGGTCTTAACTCTTACTCTGGCCTAGTAACTAAGGTCTTAGACTCGTACTCTAGCCTAATGGTTAAGGTCTTAACTCTTACTCTGGCCTAATAGCTCAGGACTTAGACTCGTACTCTTGGCCTAATAGCTAAGGTCTTAGACTCGTACTCTGGCCTACTGGTTAAGGTCTTAACTCTTACTCTGGCCTAATAGCTAAGGTCTTAACTCTAACTCTGGCCGAATAGCTAAGGTCTTAGACTCGTACTCTGGCCTAATGGTTAGGGTCTTAACTCTTACTCTGGCCTAATAGCTAAGGTCTTAACTCTTACTCTGGCCTAATAGCTAAGGTCTTAGACTCGTACTCTGGCCTAATGGTTAAGGTCTTAACTCTTACTCTGGCCTAATAGCTAAGGCCTTAACTCTTACTCTGGCCTAATAGCTAAGGTCTTAGTCTCGTACTCTGGCTTAATGGTTAAGGGCTTAACTCTTACTCTGGCCTACTGGATAAGGTCTTAACTCTTACTCTGGCCTACTAGCTAAGGTCTTAACTCTTACTCTGGCCTACTGGTTAAGGTCTTTACTCTTACTCTTGCCTAATAGCTAAGGTCTTAACTCTTACTCTGGCCTAATAGCTAAGGTCTTAACACTTACTCTGGCCTAATAGCTATGGTCTTAGATTCGTACTCTGGCCTAATGGTTAAGGTCTTAACTCTTACTCTGGCCTAATAGCTAAGGTCTTAACTCTTACTCTGGCCTAACAGCTAAAGTCTTAGACTCGTACTCTGGCCTAATGGTTAAGGTCTTAACTCTTACTCTGGCCTAATAGCTAAGGTCTTAACTCTTACTCTGGCCTAATAGCTAAGGTCTTAGACTCGTACTATGGCCTACAGGTTAAGGTCTTAACTCTTACTCTGGTCTACTGGTTCAGGTCTTAACTTTTACTCTGGCCTAATAGCTAAGGTCTTAGACTTGTACTCTGGCCTACTGGTTAAGGTCTTAACTCTTACTCTGGCCTAATAGCTAAGGTCTTAACTCTTACTCTGGCCTAATAGCTAAGGTCTTCGACTTGTACTCTGGCCTAATGGTTAAGGTCTTAACTCTTACTCTGGCCTACTGATTAAGGTCTTAACTCTTACTCTGGCCTAATAGCTAAGGTCTTAACTCTTACTCTGGCCTAATAGCTAAAGTCTTAGACTCGTACTCTGGCCTAATGGTTAAGGTCATAACTCTTGCTCTGGCCAAATAGCTAAGGTCTTAGACTCGTACTCTGGCCTACTGGTTAAGGTCTTAACTTTTACTCTGGCCTACTGGTTAAGGTCTTAACTCTTACTCTGGCCTAATAGCTAATGTCTTAACTCTTACTCTTGCCAACTGGTTAAGGTCTTAACTCTTACTCTGGCCTACTGGTTAAGGTCTTAACTCTTACTCTGGTCAACTGGTTAAGGTCTTAACTCTTACTCTGGCCTAATAGCTAAGGTCTTAGACTCATACTCTGGCCTAATGGTTAAGGTCTTAACTCTTACTCTGGCCTAATAGCTAAGGTCTCAGACTCGTACTCTGGCCTAATGGTTAAGGTCTTAACTCTTACTATGGCCTAATAGCTAAGGTCTTAGACTCGTACTCTGGCCTAATGGTTAAGGTCTTAACTCTTACTCTGGCCTAATAGCTAAGGTCTTAGACTCGTACTCTGGCCTAATGGTTAAGGTCTTAACTCTTACTCTGACCTAATAGCTAAGGTCTTAGACTCGTACTCTGGCCTAATGGGTAAGGTCATAACTCTTACTCTGGCCTACTGGTTAAGGTCTTAACTCTTACTCTGGCCTAATAGCTAAGGTCTTAGACTCGTACTCTGGCCTAATGGTTAAGGTCTTAACTCTTACTCTGGCCTAATAGCTAAGGTCTTAGACTTGTACTCTGGCCTAATGGTTAAGGTCTTAACTCTTACTCTGGCCTAATAGCTAAGGTCTTAGACTCGTACTCTGGCCTAATGGTTAAGGTCTTAACTCTTACTCTGGCCTACTGGTTAAGGTCTTAACTCTTACTCTGGCCTACTGGTTAAGGTCTTAACTCTTACTATGGCCTAATAGCTAAGGTCTTAGACTCGTACTCTGGCCTAATGGTTAAGGTCTTAACTCTTACTCTGTCCTACTGGTTAAGGTCTTAACTCTTACTCTGGCCTACTGATTAAGGTCTTAACGCTTACTCTGGCCAAATAGCTAAGGTCTTAACTCGTACTCTGGCCTAATGGTTAAGGTCTTAACTCTTACTCTGGCCTAATAGCTAAGGTCTTAGACTCGTACTCTGGCCTAATGGTTAAGGTCTTAACTCTTACTCTGGCCTAATAGCTAAGGTCTTAGACTCATACTCTGGCCAAATGGTTAAGGTCTTAACTCTTCCTCTGGTCAACTGGTTAAGGTCTTAACTCTTACTCTGGCCTAATAGCTAAGGTCTTAGACTCATACTCTGGCCTAATGGTTAAGGTCTTAACTCTTACTCTGTCCTAATAGCTAAGCTCTTAACTCTTACTCTGGCCTAATAGCTAAGGTCTTAGACTCCTACTCTGGCCTAATGGTTAAGGTCTTAACTCTTACTCTGGCCTACTGGTTAAGGTCTTAACTCTTACTCTGGCCTACTGGTTAAGGTCTTAACTCTCACTCTGGCCCAATAGCTAAGGTCTTAACTCTTACTCTGGCCGAATAGCTAAGGTCTTAGACTCGTACTCTGGCCTACTGGTTAAGGTCTTAACTCTTACTCTGGCCTAATAGCTAAGGTCTTAGACTCGTACTCTGGCCTAATGGTTAAGGTCTTAACTCTTACTCTGGCCTAATAGCTAAAGTCTTAGACTCGTACTCTGGCCTAATGGTTAAGGTCTTAACTCTTACTCTGGCCTAATAGCTAAGGTCTTAACTCTTACTCTGGCCTAATAGCTAAGGTCTTAGACTCGTACTCTGGCCTACTGGTTAAGGTCTTTACTCTTACTCTTGCCTAATAGCTAAGGTCTTAACTCTTACTCTGGCCTAATAGCTAAGGTCTTAACTCTTACTCTTGCCTAATAGCTAAGGTCTTAACTCTTACTCTGGCCTAATAGCTAAGGTCTTAACTCTTACTCTGGCCTAATAGCTAACGTCTTAGACTCGTACTATGGCCTACAGGTTAAGGTCTTAACTTTTACTCTGGCCTACTGGTTAAGGTCTTAACTCTTACTCTGGCCTAATAGCTAAGGTCTTAGACTCGTACTCTGGCCTACTGGTTAAGGTCTTAACTCTTACTCTGGCCTAATAGCTAAGGTCTTAACTCTTACTCTGGCCTAATAGCTAAGGACTTAGACTCATACTCTGGCCTAATGGTTAAGGTCTTAACTCTTACTCTGGCCTACTGATTAAGGTCTTAACTCTTACTCTGGCCTAATAGCTAAGGTCGTAGACTCGTACGCTGGCCTAATGGTTAAGGTCTTAGCTCTTACTCTGGCCTACTGGTTAAGGTCTTAACTCTTACTCTGTCCTAATAGCTAAGGTGTTAACTATTACTCTGGCCTAATAGCTAAGATCTTAACTCTTACTCTGGCCTAATAGCTAAGGTCTTAGACTCGTACTCTGGCCTAATGGTTAAGGTCTTAACTCTTACTCTGGCCTAATAGCTAAGGTCTTAACTCTTACTCTGGCCTAGTAACTAAGGTCTTAGACTCGTACTCTAGCCTAATGGTTAAGGTCTTAACTCTTACTCTGGCCTAATAGCTCAGGACTTAGACTCGTACTCTTGGCCTAATAGCTAAGGTCTTAGACTCGTACTCTGGCCTACTGGTTAAGGTCTTAACTCTTACTCTGGCCTAATAGCTAAGGTCTTAACTCTAACTCTGGCCGAATAGCTAAGGTCTTAGACTCGTACTCTGGCCTAATGGTTAGGGTCTTAACTCTTACTCTGGCCTAATAGCTAAGGTCTTAACTCTTACTCTGGCCTAATAGCTAAGGTCTTAGACTCGTACTCTGGCCTAATGGTTAAGGTCTTAACTCTTACTCTGGCCTAATAGCTAAGGCCTTAACTCTTACTCTGGCCTAATAGCTAAGGTCTTAGTCTCGTACTCTGGCTTAATGGTTAAGGGCTTAACTCTTACTCTGGCCTACTGGATAAGGTCTTAACTCTTACTCTGGCCTACTAGCTAAGGTCTTAACTCTTACTCTGGCCTACTGGTTAAGGTCTTTACTCTTACTCTTGCCTAATAGCTAAGGTCTTAACTCTTACTCTGGCCTAATAGCTAAGGTCTTAACACTTACTCTGGCCTAATAGCTATGGTCTTAGATTCGTACTCTGGCCTAATGGTTAAGGTCTTAACTCTTACTCTGGCCTAATAGCTAAGGTCTTAACTCTTACTCTGGCCTAACAGCTAAAGTCTTAGACTCGTACTCTGGCCTAATGGTTAAGGTCTTAACTCTTACTCTGGCCTAATAGCTAAGGTCTTAACTCTTACTCTGGCCTAATAGCTAAGGTCTTAGACTCGTACTATGGCCTACAGGTTAAGGTCTTAACTCTTACTCTGGTCTACTGGTTCAGGTCTTAACTTTTACTCTGGCCTAATAGCTAAGGTCTTAGACTTGTACTCTGGCCTACTGGTTAAGGTCTTAACTCTTACTCTGGCCTAATAGCTAAGGTCTTAACTCTTACTCTGGCCTAATAGCTAAGGTCTTCGACTTGTACTCTGGCCTAATGGTTAAGGTCTTAACTCTTACTCTGGCCTACTGATTAAGGTCTTAACTCTTACTCTGGCCTAATAGCTAAGGTCTTAACTCTTACTCTGGCCTAATAGCTAAAGTCTTAGACTCGTACTCTGGCCTAATGGTTAAGGTCATAACTCTTGCTCTGGCCAAATAGCTAAGGTCTTAGACTCGTACTCTGGCCTACTGTTTAAGGTCTTAACTTTTACTCTGGCCTACTGGTTAAGGTCTTAACTCTTACTCTGGCCTAATAGCTAATGTCTTAACTCTTACTCTTGCCAACTGGTTAAGGTCTTAACTCTTACTCTGGCCTACTGGTTAAGGTCTTAACTCTTACTCTGGTCAACTGGTTAAGGTCTTAACTCTTACTCTGGCCTAATAGCTAAGGTCTTAGACTCATACTCTGGCCTAATGGTTAAGGTCTTAACTCTTACTCTGGCCTAATAGCTAAGGTCTCAGACTCGTACTCTGGCCTAATGGTTAAGGTCTTAACTCTTACTATGGCCTAATAGCTAAGGTCTTAGACTCGTACTCTGGCCTAATGGTTAAGGTCTTAACTCTTACTCTGGCCTAATAGCTAAGGTCTTAGACTCGTACTCTGGCCTAATGGTTAAGGTCTTAACTCTTACTCTGACCTAATAGCTAAGGTCTTAGACTCGTACTCTGGCCTAATGGGTAAGGTCATAACTCTTACTCTGGCCTACTGGTTAAGGTCTTAACTCTTACTCTGGCCTAATAGCTAAGGTCTTAGACTCGTACTCTGGCCTAATGGTTAAGGTCTTAACTCTTACTCTGGCCTAATAGCTAAGGTCTTAGACTTGTACTCTGGCCTAATGGTTAAGGTCTTAACTCTTACTCTGGCCTAATAGCTAAGGTCTTAGACTCGTACTCTGGCCTAATGGTTAAGGTCTTAACTCTTACTCTGGCCTACTGGTTAAGGTCTTAACTCTTACTCTGGCCTACTGGTTAAGGTCTTAACTCTTACTATGGCCTAATAGCTAAGGTCTTAGACTCGTACTCTGGCCTAATGGTTAAGGTCTTAACTCTTACTCTGTCCTACTGGTTAAGGTCTTAACTCTTACTCTGGCCTACTGATTAAGGTCTTAACGCTTACTCTGGCCAAATAGCTAAGGTCTTAACTCGTACTCTGGCCTAATGGTTAAGGTCTTAACTCTTACTCTGGCCTAATAGCTAAGGTCTTAGACTCGTACTCTGGCCTAATGGTTAAGGTCTTAACTCTTACTCTGGCCTAATAGCTAAGGTCTTAGACTCATACTCTGGCCAAATGGTTAAGGTCTTAACTCTTCCTCTGGTCAACTGGTTAAGGTCTTAACTCTTACTCTGGCCTAATAGCTAAGGTCTTAGACTCATACTCTGGCCTAATGGTTAAGGTCTTAACTCTTACTCTGTCCTAATAGCTAAGCTCTTAACTCTTACTCTGGCCTAATAGCTAAGGTCTTAGACTCCTACTCTGGCCTAATGGTTAAGGTCTTAACTCTTACTCTGGCCTACTGGTTAAGGTCTTAACTCTTACTCTGGCCTACTGGTTAAGGTCTTAACTCTCACTCTGGCCCAATAGCTAAGGTCTTAACTCTTACTCTGGCCGAATAGCTAAGGTTTTAACTCTTACTCTGGCCTAATAGCTAAGGTCTTAGACTCGTACTCTGGCCTACTGGTTAAGGTCTTAACTCTTACTCTGGCCTAATAGCTAAGGTCTTAGACTCGTACTCTGGCCTAATGGTTAAGGTCTTAACTCTTACTCTGGCCTAATAGCTAAAGTCTTAGACTCGTACTCTGGCCTAATGGTTAAGGTCTTAACTCTTACTCTGGCCTAATAGCTAAGGTCTTAACTCTTACTCTGGCCTAATAGCTAAGGTCTTAGACTCGTACTCTGGCCTACTGGTTAAGGTCTTTACTCTTACTCTTGCCTAATAGCTAAGGTCTTAACTCTTACTCTGGCCTAATAGCTAAGGTCTTAACTCTTACTCTGGCCTAATAGCTAAGGTCTTAGACTCGTACTATGGCCTAATGGTTAAGGTCTTAACTCTTACTCTGGTCTACTGGTTCAGGTCTTAACTTTTACTCTGGCCTAATAGCTAAGGTCTTAGACTCGTACTCTGGCCTACTGGTTAAGGTCTTAACTCTTACTCTGGCCTAATAGCTAAGGTCTTCGACTTGTACTCTGGCCTAATGGTTAAGGTCTTAACTCTTACTCTGGCCTACTGATTAAGGTCTTAACTCTTACTCTGGCCTAATAGCTAAGGTCGTAGAATCGTACTCTGGCCTAATGGTTAAGGTCTTAACTCTTACTCTGGCCTAATAGCTAAGGTCTTAGACTCATACTCTGGCCTAATGGTTAAGGTCTTAACTCTTACTCTGGTCAACTGGTTAAGGTCTTAACTCTTACTCTGGCCTAATAGCTAAGGTCTTAGACTCATACTCTGGCCTAATGGTTAAGGTCTTAACTCTTACTCTGGCCTAATAGCTAAGGTCTTAGACTCGTACTCTGGCCTAATGGTTAAGGTCTTAACTCTTACTCTGGCCTAATAGCTAAGGTCTTAACTCTTACTCTGGCCTAATAGCTAAGGTCTTTGACTTGTACTCTGGCCTAATGGTTAAGGTCTTAACTCTTACTCTGGCCTACTGGTTAAGGTCTTAACTCTTACTCTGGCCTACTGGTTAAGGTCTTAACTCTTACTCTAGCCCAATAGCTAAGGTCTTAACTCTTACTCTGGCCTAATAGCTAAGGTCTTAACTCTTACTATGGCCTAATAGCTAAGGTCTTAGACTCGTACTCTGGCCTAATGGTTAAGGTCTTAACTCTTACTCTGTCCTACTGGTTAAGGTCTTAACTCTTACTCTGGCCTACTGATTAAGGTCTTAACTCTTACTCTGGCCGAATAGCTAAGGTCTTAGACTCGTACTCTGGCCTAATGGTTAAGGTCTTAACTCTTACTCTGGCCTAATAGCTAAGGTCTTAGACTCGTACTCTGGCCTAATGGTTAAGGTCTTAACTCTTACTCTGACCTAATAGCTAAGGTCTTAGACTCGTACTCTGGCCTAATGGGTAAGGTCATAACTCTTACTCTGGCCTACTGGTTAAGGTCTTAACTCTTACTCTGGCCTAATAGCTAAGGTCTTAGACTCGTACTCTGGCCTAATGGTTAAGGTCTTAACTCTTACTCTGGCCTAATAGCTAAGGTCTTAGACTTGTACTCTGGCCTAATGGTTAAGGTCTTAACTCTTACTCTGGCCTAATAGCTAAGGTCTTAGACTCGTACTCTGGCCTAATGGTTAAGGTCTTAACTCTTACTCTGGCCTACTGGTTAAGGTCTTAACTCTTACTCTGGCCTACTGGTTAAGGTCTTAACTCTTACTATGGCCTAATAGCTAAGGTCTTAGACTCGTACTCTGGCCTAATGGTTAAGGTCTTAACTCTTACTCTGTCCTACTGGTTAAGGTCTTAACTCTTACTCTGGCCTACTGATTAAGGTCTTAACTCTTACTCTGGCCAAATAGCTAAGGTCTTAACTCGTACTCTGGCCTAATGGTTAAGGTCTTAACTCTTACTCTGGCTTAATAGCTAAGGTCTTAGACTCGTACTCTGGCCTAATGGTTAAGGTCTTAACTCTTACTCTGGCCTAATAGCTAAGGTCTTAGACTCATACTCTGGCCAAATGGTTAAGGTCTTAACTCTTCCTCTGGTCAACTGGTTAAGGTCTTAACTCTTACTCTGGCCTAATAGCTAAGGTCTTAGACTCATACTCTGGCCAAATGGTTAAGGTCTTAACTCTTACTCTGTCCTAATAGCTAAGCTCTTAACTCTTACTCTGGCCTAATAGCTAAGGTCTTAGACTCCTACTCTGGCCTAATGGTTAAGGTCTTAACTCTTACTCTGGCCTACTGGTTAAGGTCTTAACTCTTACTCTGGCCTACTGGTTAAGGTCTTAACTCTCACTCTGGCCCAATAGCTAAGGTCTTAACTCTTACTCTGGCCGAATAGCTAAGGTTTTAACTCTTACTCTGGCCTAATAGCTAAGGTCTTAGACTCGTACTCTGGCCTACTGGTTAAGGTCTTAACTCTTACTCTGGCCTAATAGCTAAGGTCTTAGACTCGTACTCTGGCCTAATGGTTAAGGTCTTAACTCTTACTCTGGCCTAATAGCTAAAGTCTTAGACTCGTACTCTGGCCTAATGGTTAAGGTCTTAACTCTTACTCTGGCCTAATAGCTAAGGTCTTAACTCTTACTCTGGCCTAATAGCTAAGGTCTTAGACTCGTACTCTGGCCTAATGGTTAAGGTCTTAACTCTTACTCTGGCCTAATAGCTAAGGTCTTAACTCTTACTCTGGCCTAATAGCTAAGGTCTTAGACTCGTACTATGGCCTAATCGTTAAGGTCTTAACTCTTACTCTGGCCTAATAGCTAAGGTCTTAACTCTTACTCTGGCCTATTAGCTAAGGTCTTAGACTCGTACTCTGGCCTAATGGTTAAGGGCTTAACTCTTACTCTGGCCTACTGGTTAAGGTCTTAACTCTTACTCTGGCCTACTAGCTAAGGTCTTAACTCTTACTCTGGCCTACTGGTTAAGGTCTTTACTCTTACTCTTGCCTAATAGCTGAGGTCTTAACTCTTACTCTGGCCTAATAGCTAAGGTCTTAACTCTTACTCTGGCCTAATAGCTATTGTCTTAGATTCGTACTCTGGCCTAATGGTTAAGGTCTTAACTCTTACTCTGGCCTAATAGCTAAGGTCTTAACTCTTACTCTGGCCTAATAGCTAAGGTCTTAGACTCGTACTCTGGCCTAATGGTTAAGGTCTTAACTCTTACTCTGGCCTAATAGCTAAGGTCTTAGACTCATACTCTGGCCAAATGGTTAAGGTCTTAACTCTTCCTCTGGTCAACTGGTTAAGGTCTTAACTCTTACTCTGGCCTAATAGCTAAGGTCTTAGACTCATACTCTGGCCTAATGGTTAAGGTCTTAACTCTTACTCTGTCCTAATAGCTAAGCTCTTAACTCTTACTCTGGCCTAATATCTAAGGTCTTAGACTCCTACTCTGGCCTAATGGTTAAGGTCTTAACTCTTACTCTGGCCTACTGGTTAAGGTCTTAACTCTTACTCTGGCCTACTGGTTAAGGTCTTAACTCTCACTCTGGCCCAATAGCTAAGGTCTTAACTCTTACTCTGGCCGAATAGCTAAGGTTTTAACTCTTACTCTGGCCTAATAGCTAAGGTCTTAGACTCGTACTCTGGCCTACTGGTTAAGGTCTTAACTCTTACTCTGGCCTAATAGCTAAGGTCTTAGACTCGTACTCTGGCCTAATGGTTAAGGTCTTAACTCTTACTCTGGCCTAATAGCTAAAGTCTTAGACTCGTACTCTGGCCTAATGGTTAAGGTCTTAACTCTTACTCTGGCCTAATAGCTAAGGTCTTAACTCTTACTCTGGCCTAATAGCTAAGGTCTTAGACTCGTACTCTGGCCTACTGGTTAAGGTCTTTACTCTTACTCTTGCCTAATAGCTAAGGTCTTAACTCTTACTCTGGCCTACTGGTTAAGGTCTTAACTCTTACTCTGGCCTACTGGTTAAGGTCTTAACTCTCACTCTGGCCCAATAGCTAAGGTCTTAACTCTTACTCTGGCCGAATAGCTAAGGTCTTAGACTCGTACTCTGGCCTACTGGTTAAGGTCTTAACTCTTACTCTGGCCTAATAGCTAAGGTCTTAGACTCGTACTCTGGCCTAATGGTTAAGGTCTTAACTCTTACTCTGGCCTACTGGTTAAGGTCTTAACTCTTACTCTGGCCTACTGGTTAAGGTCTTAACTCTTACTATGGCCTAATAGCTAAGGTCTTAGACTCGTACTCTGGCCTAATGGTTAAGGTCTTAACTCTTACTCTGTCCTACTGGTTAAGGTCTTAACTCTTACTCTGGCCTACTGATTAAGGTCTTAACGCTTACTCTGGCCAAATAGCTAAGGTCTTAACTCGTACTCTGGCCTAATGGTTAAGGTCTTAACTCTTACTCTGGCCTAATAGCTAAGGTCTTAGACTCGTACTCTGGCCTAATGGTTAAGGTCTTAACTCTTACTCTGGCCTAATAGCTAAGGTCTTAGACTCATACTCTGGCCAAATGGTTAAGGTCTTAACTCTTCCTCTGGTCAACTGGTTAAGGTCTTAACTCTTACTCTGGCCTAATAGCTAAGGTCTTAGACTCATACTCTGGCCTAATGGTTAAGGTCTTAACTCTTACTCTGTCCTAATAGCTAAGCTCTTAACTCTTACTCTGGCCTAATAGCTAAGGTCTTAGACTCCTACTCTGGCCTAATGGTTAAGGTCTTAACTCTTACTCTGGCCTACTGGTTAAGGTCTTAACTCTTACTCTGGCCTACTGGTTAAGGTCTTAACTCTCACTCTGGCCCAATAGCTAAGGTCTTAACTCTTACTCTGGCCGAATAGCTAAGGTTTTAACTCTTACTCTGGCCTAATAGCTAAGGTCTTAGACTCGTACTCTGGCCTACTGGTTAAGGTCTTAACTCTTACTCTGGCCTAATAGCTAAGGTCTTAGACTCGTACTCTGGCCTAATGGTTAAGGTCTTAACTCTTACTCTGGCCTAATAGCTAAAGTCTTAGACTCGTACTCTGGCCTAATGGTTAAGGTCTTAACTCTTACTCTGGCCTAATAGCTAAGGTCTTAACTCTTACTCTGGCCTAATAGCTAAGGTCTTAGACTCGTACTCTGGCCTACTGGTTAAGGTCTTTACTCTTACTCTTGCCTAATAGCTAAGGTCTTAACTCTTACTCTGGCCTAATAGCTAAGGTCTTAACTCTTACTCTGGCCTAATAGCTAAGGTCTTAGACTCGTACTATGGCCTAATGGTTAAGGTCTTAACTCTTACTCTGGTCTACTGGTTCAGGTCTTAACTTTTACTCTGGCCTAATAGCTAAGGTCTTAGACTCGTACTCTGGCCTACTGGTTAAGGTCTTAACTCTTACTCTGGCCTAATAGCTAAGGTCTTCGACTTGTACTCTGGCCTAATGGTTAAGGTCTTAACTCTTACTCTGGCCTACTGATTAAGGTCTTAACTCTTACTCTGGCCTAATAGCTAAGGTCGTAGAATCGTACTCTGGCCTAATGGTTAAGGTCTTAACTCTTACTCTGGCCTAATAGCTAAGGTCTTAGACTCATACTCTGGCCTAATGGTTAAGGTCTTAACTCTTACTCTGGTCAACTGGTTAAGGTCTTAACTCTTACTCTGGCCTAATAGCTAAGGTCTTAGACTCATACTCTGGCCTAATGGTTAAGGTCTTAACTCTTACTCTGGCCTAATAGCTAAGGTCTTAGACTCGTACTCTGGCCTAATGGTTAAGGTCTTAACTCTTACTCTGGCCTAATAGCTAAGGTCTTAACTCTTACTCTGGCCTAATAGCTAAGGTCTTTGACTTGTACTCTGGCCTAATGGTTAAGGTCTTAACTCTTACTCTGGCCTACTGGTTAAGGTCTTAACTCTTACTCTGGCCTACTGGTTAAGGTCTTAACTCTTACTCTAGCCCAATAGCTAAGGTCTTAACTCTTACTCTGGCCTAATAGCTAAGGTCTTAACTCTTACTATGGCCTAATAGCTAAGGTCTTAGACTCGTACTCTGGCCTAATGGTTAAGGTCTTAACTCTTACTCTGTCCTACTGGTTAAGGTCTTAACTCTTACTCTGGCCTACTGATTAAGGTCTTAACTCTTACTCTGGCCGAATAGCTAAGGTCTTAGACTCGTACTCTGGCCTAATGGTTAAGGTCTTAACTCTTACTCTGGCCTAATAGCTAAGGTCTTAGACTCGTACTCTGGCCTAATGGTTAAGGTCTTAACTCTTACTCTGACCTAATAGCTAAGGTCTTAGACTCGTACTCTGGCCTAATGGGTAAGGTCATAACTCTTACTCTGGCCTACTGGTTAAGGTCTTAACTCTTACTCTGGCCTAATAGCTAAGGTCTTAGACTCGTACTCTGGCCTAATGGTTAAGGTCTTAACTCTTACTCTGGCCTAATAGCTAAGGTCTTAGACTTGTACTCTGGCCTAATGGTTAAGGTCTTAACTCTTACTCTGGCCTAATAGCTAAGGTCTTAGACTCGTACTCTGGCCTAATGGTTAAGGTCTTAACTCTTACTCTGGCCTACTGGTTAAGGTCTTAACTCTTACTCTGGCCTACTGGTTAAGGTCTTAACTCTTACTATGGCCTAATAGCTAAGGTCTTAGACTCGTACTCTGGCCTAATGGTTAAGGTCTTAACTCTTACTCTGTCCTACTGGTTAAGGTCTTAACTCTTACTCTGGCCTACTGATTAAGGTCTTAACTCTTACTCTGGCCAAATAGCTAAGGTCTTAACTCGTACTCTGGCCTAATGGTTAAGGTCTTAACTCTTACTCTGGCTTAATAGCTAAGGTCTTAGACTCGTACTCTGGCCTAATGGTTAAGGTCTTAACTCTTACTCTGGCCTAATAGCTAAGGTCTTAGACTCATACTCTGGCCAAATGGTTAAGGTCTTAACTCTTCCTCTGGTCAACTGGTTAAGGTCTTAACTCTTACTCTGGCCTAATAGCTAAGGTCTTAGACTCATACTCTGGCCAAATGGTTAAGGTCTTAACTCTTACTCTGTCCTAATAGCTAAGCTCTTAACTCTTACTCTGGCCTAATAGCTAAGGTCTTAGACTCCTACTCTGGCCTAATGGTTAAGGTCTTAACTCTTACTCTGGCCTACTGGTTAAGGTCTTAACTCTTACTCTGGCCTACTGGTTAAGGTCTTAACTCTCACTCTGGCCCAATAGCTAAGGTCTTAACTCTTACTCTGGCCGAATAGCTAAGGTTTTAACTCTTACTCTGGCCTAATAGCTAAGGTCTTAGACTCGTACTCTGGCCTACTGGTTAAGGTCTTAACTCTTACTCTGGCCTAATAGCTAAGGTCTTAGACTCGTACTCTGGCCTAATGGTTAAGGTCTTAACTCTTACTCTGGCCTAATAGCTAAAGTCTTAGACTCGTACTCTGGCCTAATGGTTAAGGTCTTAACTCTTACTCTGGCCTAATAGCTAAGGTCTTAACTCTTACTCTGGCCTAATAGCTAAGGTCTTAGACTCGTACTCTGGCCTAATGGTTAAGGTCTTAACTCTTACTCTGGCCTAATAGCTAAGGTCTTAACTCTTACTCTGGCCTAATAGCTAAGGTCTTAGACTCGTACTATGGCCTAATCGTTAAGGTCTTAACTCTTACTCTGGCCTAATAGCTAAGGTCTTAACTCTTACTCTGGCCTATTAGCTAAGGTCTTAGACTCGTACTCTGGCCTAATGGTTAAGGGCTTAACTCTTACTCTGGCCTACTGGTTAAGGTCTTAACTCTTACTCTGGCCTACTAGCTAAGGTCTTAACTCTTACTCTGGCCTACTGGTTAAGGTCTTTACTCTTACTCTTGCCTAATAGCTGAGGTCTTAACTCTTACTCTGGCCTAATAGCTAAGGTCTTAACTCTTACTCTGGCCTAATAGCTATGGTCTTAGATTCGTACTCTGGCCTAATGGTTAAGGTCTTAACTCTTACTCTGGCCTAATAGCTAAGGTCTTAACTCTTACTCTGGCCTAATAGCTAAGGTCTTAGACTCGTACTCTGGCCTAATGGTTAAGGTCTTAACTCTTACTCTGGCCTAATAGCTAAGGTCTTAGACTCATACTCTGGCCAAATGGTTAAGGTCTTAACTCTTCCTCTGGTCAACTGGTTAAGGTCTTAACTCTTACTCTGGCCTAATAGCTAAGGTCTTAGACTCATACTCTGGCCTAATGGTTAAGGTCTTAACTCTTACTCTGTCCTAATAGCTAAGCTCTTAACTCTTACTCTGGCCTAATATCTAAGGTCTTAGACTCCTACTCTGGCCTAATGGTTAAGGTCTTAACTCTTACTCTGGCCTACTGGTTAAGGTCTTAACTCTTACTCTGGCCTACTGGTTAAGGTCTTAACTCTCACTCTGGCCCAATAGCTAAGGTCTTAACTCTTACTCTGGCCGAATAGCTAAGGTTTTAACTCTTACTCTGGCCTAATAGCTAAGGTCTTAGACTCGTACTCTGGCCTACTGGTTAAGGTCTTAACTCTTACTCTGGCCTAATAGCTAAGGTCTTAGACTCGTACTCTGGCCTAATGGTTAAGGTCTTAACTCTTACTCTGGCCTAATAGCTAAAGTCTTAGACTCGTACTCTGGCCTAATGGTTAAGGTCTTAACTCTTACTCTGGCCTAATAGCTAAGGTCTTAACTCTTACTCTGGCCTAATAGCTAAGGTCTTAGACTCGTACTCTGGCCTACTGGTTAAGGTCTTTACTCTTACTCTTGCCTAATAGCTAAGGTCTTAACTCTTACTCTGGCCTAATAGCTAAGGTCTTAACTCTTACTCTGGCCTAATAGCTAAGGTCTTAGACTCGTACTATGGCCTAATGGTTAAGGTCTTAACTCTTACTCTGGTCTACTGGTTCAGGTCTTAACTTTTACTCTGGCCTAATAGCTAAGGTCTTAGACTCGTACTCTGGCCTACTGGTTAAGGTCTTAACTCTTACTCTGGCCTAATAGCTAAGGTCTTAACTCTTACTCTGGCCTAATAGCTAAGGTCTTCGACTTGTACTCTGGCCTAATGGTTAAGGTCTTAACTCTTACTCTGGCCTACTGATTAAGGTCTTAACTCTTACTCTGGCCTAATAGCTAAGGTCGTAGAATCGTATTCTGGCCTAATGGTTAAGGTCTTAACTCTTACTCTGGCCTAATAGCTAAGGTCTTAGACTCATACTCTGGCCTAATGGTTAAGGTCTTAACTCTTACTCTGGTCAACTGGTTAAGGTCTTAACTCTTACTCTGGCCTAATAGCTAAGGTCTTAGACTCATACTCTGGCCTAATGGTTAAGGTCTTAACTCTTACTCTGGCCTAATAGCTAAGGTCTTAGACTCGTACTCTGGCCTAATGGTTAAGGTCTTAACTCTTACTCTGGCCTAATAGCTAAGGTCTTAACTCTTACTCTGGCCTAATAGCTAAGGTCTTAGACTTGTACTCTGGCCTAATGGTTAAGGTCTTAACTCTTACTCTGGCCTACTGGTTAAGGTCTTAACTCTTACTCTGGCCTACTGGTTAAGGTCTTAACTCTTACTCTAGCCCAATAGCTAAGGTCTTAACTCTTACTCTGGCCTAATAGCTAAGGTCTTAACTCTTACTATGGCCTAATAGCTAAGGTCTTAGACTCGTACTCTGGCCTAATGGTTAAGGTCTTAACTCTTACTCTGTCCTACTGGTTAAGGTCTTAACTCTTACTCTGGCCTACTGATTAAGGTCTTAACTCTTACTCTGGCCGAATAGCTAAGGTCTTAACTCATACTCTGGCCTAATGGTTAAGGTCTTAACTCTTACTATGGCCTAATAGCTAAGGTCTTAGACTCGTACTCTGGCCTAATGGTTAAGGTCTTAACTCTTACTCTGGCCTAATAGCTAAGGTCTTAGACTCGTACTCTGGCCTAATGGTTAAGGTCTTAACTCTTACTCTGACCTAATAGCTAAGGTCTTAGACTCGTACTCTGGCCTAATGGGTAAGGTCATAACTCTTACTCTGGCCTACTGGTTAAGGTCTTAACTCTTACTCTGGCCTAATAGCTAAGGTCTTAGACTCGTACTCTGGCCTAATGGTTAAGGTCTTAACTCTTACTCTGGCCTAATAGCTAAGGTCTTAGACTTGCACTCTGGCGTAATGGTTAAGGTCTTAACTCTTACTCTGGCCTAATAGCTAAGGTCTTAGACTCGTACTCTGGCCTAATGGTTAAGGTCTTAACTCTTACTCTGGCCTACTGGTTAAGGTCTTAACTCTTACTCTGGCCTACTGGTTAAGGTCTTAACTCTTACTATGGCCTAATAGCTAAGGTCTTAGACTCGTACTCTGGCCTAATGGTTAAGGTCTTAACTCTTACTCTGTCCTACTGGTTAAGGTCTTAACTCTTACTCTGGCCTACTGATTAAGGTCTTAACTCTTACTCTGGCCAAATAGCTAAGGTCTTAACTCGTACTCTGGCCTAATGGTTAAGGTCTTAACTCTTACTCTGGCTTAATAGCTAAGGTCTTAGACTCGTACTCTGGCCTAATGGTTAAGGTCTTAACTCTTACTCTGGCCTAATAGCTAAGGTCTTAGACTCATACTCTGGCCAAATGGTTAAGGTCTTAACTCTTCCTCTGGTCAACTGGTTAAGGTCTTAACTCTTACTCTGGCCTAATAGCTAAGGTCTTAGACTCATACTCTGGCCAAATGGTTAAGGTCTTAACTCTTACTCTGTCCTAATAGCTAAGCTCTTAACTCTTACTCTGGCCTAATAGCTAAGGTCTTAGACTCCTACTCTGGCCTAATGGTTAAGGTCTTAACTCTTACTCTGGCCTACTGGTTAAGGTCTTAACTCTTACTCTGGCCTACTGGTTAAGGTCTTAACTCTCACTCTGGCCCAATAGCTAAGGTCTTAACTCTTACTCTGGCCGAATAGCTAAGGTTTTAACTCTTACTCTGGCCTAATAGCTAAGGTCTTAGACTCGTACTCTGGCCTACTGGTTAAGGTCTTAACTCTTACTCTGGCCTAATAGCTAAGGTCTTAGACTCGTACTCTGGCCTAATGGTTAAGGTCTTAACTCTTACTCTGGCCTAATAGCTAAAGTCTTAGACTCGTACTCTGGCCTAATGGTTAAGGTCTTAACTCTTACTCTGGCCTAATAGCTAAGGTCTTAACTCTTACTCTGGCCTAATAGCTAAGGTCTTAGACTCGTACCCTGGCCTAATGGTTAAGGTCTTAACTCTTACTCTGGCCTAATAGCTAAGGTCTTAACTCTTACTCTGGCCTAATAGCTAAGGTCTTAGACTCGTACTATGGCCTAATCGTTAAGGTCTTAACTCTTACTCTGGCCTAATAGCTAAGGTCTTAACTCTTACTCTGGCCTATTAGCTAAGGTCTTAGACTCGTACTCTGGCCTAATGGTTAAGGGCTTAACTCTTACTCTGGCCTACTGGTTAAGGTCTTAACTCTTACTCTGGCCTACTAGCTAAGGTCTTAACTCTTACTCTGGCCTACTGGTTAAGGTCTTTACTCTTACTCTTGCCTAATAGCTAAGGTCTTAACTCTTACTCTGGCCTAATAGCTAAGGTCTTAACTCTTACTCTGGCCTAATGGCTATGGTCTTAGACTCGTACTCTGGCCTACTGGTTAAGGTCTTAACTCTTACTCTGGCCTAATAGCTAAGGTCTTAACTCTTACTCTGGCCTAATAGCTAAGGTCTTAGACTTGTACTCTGGCCTAATGGTTAAAGTCTTAACTCTTACTCTGGCCTACTGATTAAGGTCTTAACTCTTACTCTGGCCTAATAGCTAAGGTTGTAGAATTGTACTCTGGCCTAATGGTCAAGGTCTTAACTCTTACTCTGGCCTACTGGTTAAGGTCTTAACTCTTACTCTGGCCTACTGGTTAAGGTCTTAACTCTTACTCTGGCCTAATAGCTAAGGTCTTAGACTCGTACTCTGGCCTACTGGTTAAGGTCTTAACTCTTACTCTGGCCTAATAGCTAAGGTCTTAACTCTAACTCTGGCCGAATAGCTAAGGTCTTAGACTCGTACTCTGGCCTAATGGTTAGGGTCTTAACTCTTACTCTGGCCTAATAGCTAAGGTCTTAGACTCATACTCTGGCCTAATGGTTAAGGTCTTAACTCTTACTCTGGTCAACTGGTTAAGGTCTTAACTCTTACTCTGGCCTAATAGCTAAGGTCTTAGACTCATACTCTGGCCTAATGGTTAAGGTCTTAACTCTTACTCTGGTCAACTGGTTAAGGTCTTAACTCTTACTCTGGCCTAATAGCTAAGGTCTTAGACTCATACTCTGGCCTAATGGTTAAGGTCTTAACTCTTACTCTGGCCTAATAGCTAAGGTCTTAGACTCGTACTCTGGCCTAATGGTTAAGGTCTTAACTCTTACTCTGGCCTAATAGCTAAGGTCTTAACTCTTACTCTGGCCTAATAGCTAAGGTCTTAGACTTGTACTCTGGCCTAATGGTTAAGGTCTTAACTCTTACTCTGGCCTACTGGTTAAGGTCTTAACTCTTACTCTGGCCTACTGGTTAAGGTCTTAACTCTTACTCTAGCCCAATAGCTAAGGTCTTAACTCTTACTCTGGCCTAATAGCTAAGGTCTTAACTCTTACTATGGCCTAATAGCTAAGGTCTTAGACTCGTACTCTGGCCTAATGGTTAAGGTCTTAACTCTTACTCTGTCCTACTGGTTAAGGTCTTAACTCTTACTCTGGCCTACTGATTAAGGTCTTAACTCTTACTCTGGCCGAATAGCTAAGGTCTTAACTCATACTCTGGCCTAATGGTTAAGGTCTTAACTCTTACTATGGCCTAATAGCTAAGGTCTTAGACTCGTACTCTGGCCTAATGGTTAAGGTCTTAACTCTTACTCTGGCCTAATAGCTAAGGTCTTAGACTCGTACTCTGGCCTAATGGTTAAGGTCTTAACTCTTACTCTGACCTAATAGCTAAGGTCTTAGACTCGTACTCTGGCCTAATGGGTAAGGTCATAACTCTTACTCTGGCCTACTGGTTAAGGTCTTAACTCTTACTCTGGCCTAATAGCTAAGGTCTTAGACTCGTACTCTGGCCTAATGGTTAAGGTCTTAACTCTTACTCTGGCCTAATAGCTAAGGTCTTAGACTTGCACTCTGGCGTAATGGTTAAGGTCTTAACTCTTACTCTGGCCTAATAGCTAAGGTCTTAGACTCGTACTCTGGCCTAATGGTTAAGGTCTTAACTCTTACTCTGGCCTACTGGTTAAGGTCTTAACTCTTACTCTGGCCTACTGGTTAAGGTCTTAACTCTTACTATGGCCTAATAGCTAAGGTCTTAGACTCGTACTCTGGCCTAATGGTTAAGGTCTTAACTCTTACTCTGTCCTACTGGTTAAGGTCTTAACTCTTACTCTGGCCTACTGATTAAGGTCTTAACTCTTACTCTGGCCAAATAGCTAAGGTCTTAACTCGTACTCTGGCCTAATGGTTAAGGTCTTAACTCTTACTCTGGCTTAATAGCTAAGGTCTTAGACTCGTACTCTGGCCTAATGGTTAAGGTCTTAACTCTTACTCTGGCCTAATAGCTAAGGTCTTAGACTCATACTCTGGCCAAATGGTTAAGGTCTTAACTCTTCCTCTGGTCAACTGGTTAAGGTCTTAACTCTTACTCTGGCCTAATAGCTAAGGTCTTAGACTCATACTCTGGCCAAATGGTTAAGGTCTTAACTCTTACTCTGTCCTAATAGCTAAGCTCTTAACTCTTACTCTGGCCTAATAGCTAAGGTCTTAGACTCCTACTCTGGCCTAATGGTTAAGGTCTTAACTCTTACTCTGGCCTACTGGTTAAGGTCTTAACTCTTACTCTGGCCTACTGGTTAAGGTCTTAACTCTCACTCTGGCCCAATAGCTAAGGTCTTAACTCTTACTCTGGCCGAATAGCTAAGGTTTTAACTCTTACTCTGGCCTAATAGCTAAGGTCTTAGACTCGTACTCTGGCCTACTGGTTAAGGTCTTAACTCTTACTCTGGCCTAATAGCTAAGGTCTTAGACTCGTACTCTGGCCTAATGGTTAAGGTCTTAACTCTTACTCTGGCCTAATAGCTAAAGTCTTAGACTCGTACTCTGGCCTAATGGTTAAGGTCTTAACTCTTACTCTGGCCTAATAGCTAAGGTCTTAACTCTTACTCTGGCCTAATAGCTAAGGTCTTAGACTCGTACCCTGGCCTAATGGTTAAGGTCTTAACTCTTACTCTGGCCTAATAGCTAAGGTCTTAACTCTTACTCTGGCCTAATAGCTAAGGTCTTAGACTCGTACTATGGCCTAATCGTTAAGGTCTTAACTCTTACTCTGGCCTAATAGCTAAGGTCTTAACTCTTACTCTGGCCTATTAGCTAAGGTCTTAGACTCGTACTCTGGCCTAATGGTTAAGGGCTTAACTCTTACTCTGGCCTACTGGTTAAGGTCTTAACTCTTACTCTGGCCTACTAGCTAAGGTCTTAACTCTTACTCTGGCCTACTGGTTAAGGTCTTTACTCTTACTCTTGCCTAATAGCTAAGGTCTTAACTCTTACTCTGGCCTAATAGCTAAGGTCTTAACTCTTACTCTGGCCTAATGGCTATGGTCTTAGACTCGTACTCTGGCCTACTGGTTAAGGTCTTAACTCTTACTCTGGCCTAATAGCTAAGGTCTTAACTCTTACTCTGGCCTAATAGCTAAGGTCTTAGACTTGTACTCTGGCCTAATGGTTAAAGTCTTAACTCTTACTCTGGCCTACTGATTAAGGTCTTAACTCTTACTCTGGCCTAATAGCTAAGGTTGTAGAATTGTACTCTGGCCTAATGGTCAAGGTCTTAACTCTTACTCTGGCCTACTGGTTAAGGTCTTAACTCTTACTCTGGCCTACTGGTTAAGGTCTTAACTCTTACTCTGGCCTAATAGCTAAGGTCTTAGACTCGTACTCTGGCCTACTGGTTAAGGTCTTAACTCTTACTCTGGCCTAATAGCTAAGGTCTTAACTCTAACTCTGGCCGAATAGCTAAGGTCTTAGACTCGTACTCTGGCCTAATGGTTAGGGTCTTAACTCTTACTCTGGCCTAATAGCTAAGGTCTTAACTCTTACTCGGCCTAATATCTAAGGTCTTAGACTCATACTCTGGCCTAATGGTTAAGGTCTTAACTCTTACTCTGGCCTAATAGCTAAGGTCTTAACTCTTACTCTGGCCTAATAGCTAAGGTCTAAGACTCGTACTCTGGCCTAATGGTTAAGGTCTTAACTCTTACTCTGGCCTAATAGCTAAGGTCTTAACTCTTACTCTGGCCTAATAGCTAAGGTCTTAGAGTCGTACTCTGGCCTAATGGTTAAGGTCTTAACTCTTACTCTGGCCTAATAGCTAAGGTCTTAACACTTACTCTGGCCTAATAGCTAAGGTCTTAGACTCGTACTATGGCCAACAGGTTAAGGTCTTAACTCTTACTCTGGCCTACTGGTTAAGGTCTTAACTCTTACTCTGGCCTAATAGCTAAGGTCTTAGACTCGTACTCTGGCCTACTGGTTAAGGTCTTAACTCTTACTCTGGCCTAATAGCTAAGGTCTTAACTCTTACTCTGGCCTAATGGTTAAGGTCTTAACTCTTACTCTGGCCTAATAGCTAAGGTCTTAGACTCGTACTCTGGCCTAATGGTTAAGGTCTTAACTCTTACTCTGGCCTAATAGCTAAGGTCTTAACTCTTACTCTGGCCTAATAGCTAAGGTCTTAGACTTGTACTCTGGCCTAATGGTTAAGGTCTTAACTCTTACTCTGGCCTACTGGTTAAGGTCTTAACTCTTACTCTGGCCTACTGGTTAAGGTCTTAACTCTTACTCTAGCCCAATAGCTAAGGTCTTAACTCTTACTCTGGCCTAATAGCTAAGGTCTTAACTCTTACTATGGCCTAATAGCTAAGGTCTTAGACTCGTACTCTGGCCTAATGGTTAAGGTCTTAACTCTTACTCTGTCCTACTGGTTAAGGTCTTAACTCTTACTCTGGCCTACTGATTAAGGTCTTAACTCTTACTCTGGCCGAATAGCTAAGGTCTTAACTCATACTCTGGCCTAATGGTTAAGGTCTTAACTCTTACTATGGCCTAATAGCTAAGGTCTTAGACTCGTACTCTGGCCTAATGGTTAAGGTCTTAACTCTTACTCTGGCCTAATAGCTAAGGTCTTAGACTCGTACTCTGGCCTAATGGTTAAGGTCTTAACTCTTACTCTGACCTAATAGCTAAGGTCTTAGACTCGTACTCTGGCCTAATGGGTAAGGTCATAACTCTTACTCTGGCCTACTGGTTAAGGTCTTAACTCTTACTCTGGCCTAATAGCTAAGGTCTTAGACTCGTACTCTGGCCTAATGGTTAAGGTCTTAACTCTTACTCTGGCCTAATAGCTAAGGTCTTAGACTTGTACTCTGGCCTAATGGTTAAGGTCTTAACTCTTACTCTGGCCTAATAGCTAAGGTCTTAGACTCGTACTCTGGCCTAATGGTTAAGGTCTTAACTCTTACTCTGGCCTACTGGTTAAGGTCTTAACTCTTACTCTGGCCTACTGGTTAAGGTCTTAACTCTTACTATGGCCTAATAGCTAAGGTCTTAGACTCGTACTCTGGCCTAATGGTTAAGGTCTTAACTCTTACTCTGTCCTACTGGTTAAGGTCTTAACTCTTACTCTGGCCTACTGATTAAGGTCTTAACTCTTACTCTGGCCAAATAGCTAAGGTCTTAACTCGTACTCTGGCCTAATGGTTAAGGTCTTAACTCTTACTCTGGCTTAATAGCTAAGGTCTTAGACTCGTACTCTGGCCTAATGGTTAAGGTCTTAACTCTTACTCTGGCCTAATAGCTAAGGTCTTAGACTCATACTCTGGCCAAATGGTTAAGGTCTTAACTCTTCCTCTGGTCAACTGGTTAAGGTCTTAACTCTTACTCTGGCCTAATAGCTAAGGTCTTAGACTCATACTCTGGCCAAATGGTTAAGGTCTTAACTCTTACTCTGTCCTAATAGCTAAGCTCTTAACTCTTACTCTGGCCTAATAGCTAAGGTCTTAGACTCCTACTCTGGCCTAATGGTTAAGGTCTTAACTCTTACTCTGGCCTACTGGTTAAGGTCTTAACTCTTACTCTGGCCTACTGGTTAAGGTCTTAACTCTCACTCTGGCCCAATAGCTAAGGTCTTAACTCTTACTCTGGCCGAATAGCTAAGGTTTTAACTCTTACTCTGGCCTAATAGCTAAGGTCTTAGACTCGTACTCTGGCCTACTGGTTAAGGTCTTAACTCTTACTCTGGCCTAATAGCTAAGGTCTTAGACTCGTACTCTGGCCTAATGGTTAAGGTCTTAACTCTTACTCTGGCCTAATAGCTAAAGTCTTAGACTCGTACTCTGGCCTAATGGTTAAGGTCTTAACTCTTACTCTGGCCTAATAGCTAAGGTCTTAACTCTTACTCTGGCCTAATAGCTAAGGTCTTAGACTCGTACTCTGGCCTAATGGTTAAGGTCTTAACTCTTACTCTGGCCTAATAGCTAAGGTCTTAACTCTTACTCTGGCCTAATAGCTAAGGTCTTAGACTCGTACTATGGCCTAATCGTTAAGGTCTTAACTCTTACTCTGGCTAATAGCTAAGGTCTTAACTCTTACTCTGGCCTATTAGCTAAGGTCTTAGACTCGTACTCTGGCCTAATGGTTAAGGGCTTAACTCTTACTCTGGCCTACTGGTTAAGGTCTTAACTCTTACTCTGGCCTACTAGCTAAGGTCTTAACTCTTACTCTGGCCTACTGGTTAAGGTCTTTACTCTTACTCTTGCCTAATAGCTAAGGTCTTAACTCTTACTCTGGCCTAATAGCTAAGGTCTTAACTCTTACTCTGGCCTAATAGCTATGGTCTTAGATTCGTACTCTGGCCTAATGGTTAAGGTCTTAACTCTTACTCTGGCCTAATAGCTAAGGTCTTAACTCTTACTCTGGCCTAATAGCTAAGGTCTTAGACTCGTACTCTGGCCTAATGGTTAAGGTCTTAACTCTTACTCTGGCCTAATAGCTAAGGTCTTAGACTCATACTCTGGCCAAATGGTTAAGGTCTTAACTCTTCCTCTGGTCAACTGGTTAAGGTCTTAACTCTTACTCTGGCCTAATAGCTAAGGTCTTAGACTCATACTCTGGCCTAATGGTTAAGGTCTTAACTCTTACTCTGTCCTAATAGCTAAGCTCTTAACTCTTACTCTGGCCTAATATCTAAGGTCTTAGACTCCTACTCTGGCCTAATGGTTAAGGTCTTAACTCTTACTCTGGCCTACTGGTTAAGGTCTTAACTCTTACTCTGGCCTACTGGTTAAGGTCTTAACTCTCACTCTGGCCCAATAGCTAAGGTCTTAACTCTTACTCTGGCCGAATAGCTAAGGTTTTAACTCTTACTCTGGCCTAATAGCTAAGGTCTTAGACTCGTACTCTGGCCTACTGGTTAAGGTCTTAACTCTTACTCTGGCCTAATAGCTAAGGTCTTAGACTCGTACTCTGGCCTAATGGTTAAGGTCTTAACTCTTACTCTGGCCTAATAGCTAAAGTCTTAGACTCGTACTCTGGCCTAATGGTTAAGGTCTTAACTCTTACTCTGGCCTAATAGCTAAGGTCTTAACTCTTACTCTGGCCTAATAGCTAAGGTCTTAGACTCGTACTCTGGCCTACTGGTTAAGGTCTTTACTCTTACTCTTGCCTAATAGCTAAGGTCTTAACTCTTACTCTGGCCTAATAGCTAAGGTCTTAACTCTTACTCTGGCCTAATAGCTAAGGTCTTAGACTCGTACTATGGCCTAATGGTTAAGGTCTTAACTCTTACTCTGGTCTACTGGTTCAGGTCTTAACTTTTACTCTGGCCTAATAGCTAAGGTCTTAGACTCGTACTCTGGCCTACTGGTTAAGGTCTTAACTCTTACTCTGGCCTAATAGCTAAGGTCTTAACTCTTACTCTGGCCTAATAGCTAAGGTCTTCGACTTGTACTCTGGCCTAATGGTTAAGGTCTTAACTCTTACTCTGGCCTACTGATTAAGGTCTTAACTCTTACTCTGGCCTAATAGCTAAGGTCGTAGAATCGTACTCTGGCCTAATGGTTAAGGTCTTAACTCTTACTCTGGCCTAATAGCTAAGGTCTTAGACTCATACTCTGGCCTAATGGTTAAGGTCTTAACTCTTACTCTGGTCAACTGGTTAAGGTCTTAACACTTACTCTGGCCTAATAGCTAAGGTCTTAGACTCATACTCTGGCCTAATGGTTAAGGTCTTAACTCTTACTCTGGCCTAATAGCTAAGGTCTTAGACTCGTACTCTGGCCTAATGGTTAAGGTCTTAACTCTTACTCTGGCCTAATAGCTAAGGTCTTAACTCTTACTCTGGCCTAATAGCTAAGGTCTTAGACTTGTACTCTGGCCTAATGGTTAAGGTCTTAACTCTTACTCTGGCCTACTGGTTAAGGTCTTAACTCTTACTCTGGCCTACTGGTTAAGGTCTTAACTCTTACTCTAGCCCAATAGCTAAGGTCTTAACTCTTACTCTGGCCTAATATTCTAAGACCTTTGCTATTAGGCCAGAGTAAGAGTTAAGACCTTAGCTATTAGGCCAGAGTAAGAGTTAAGACCTTAACCAGTAGGCCAGAGTACGAGTCTAAGACGTTAGCTATTAGGCCAGAGTAAGAGTTAAGACCTTAACCAGTAGGCCAGAGTGAGAGTTAAGACCTTAACCTGTAGGCCATAGTACGAGTCTAAGACCTTAGCTATTAGGCCAGAGTAAGAGTTAAGACCTTAGCTATTAGGCCAGAGTAAGAGTTAAGACCTTAACCATTAGGCCAGAGTACGAGTCTAAGACCTTAGCTATTAGGCCAGAGTAAGAGATAAGACCTTAACCTTTAGGCCAGAGTACGAGTCTAAAACCATAGCTATTAGGCCAGAGTAAGAGTTAAGACCTTAGCTATTAGGCCAGAGTACGAGTCTACGACCTTAGCTATTAGGCAAGTGTAAGAGTTAAGACCTTAATCAGTAGGCCAGTGTAAGAGTTAAGACCTTAACCATTAGGCCAGAGTACCATTCTAAGACCTTTGCTATTAGGCCAGAGTAAGAGTTAAGACCTTAGCTATTAGGCCAGAGTAAGAGTTAAGACCTTAACCAGTAGGCCAGAGTACGAGTCTAAGACCTTAGCTATTAGGCCAGAGTAAGAGTTAAGACCTTAACCAGTAGGCCAGAGTGAGAGTTGAGACCTTAACCTGTAGGCCATAGTACGAGTCTAAGACCTTAGCTATTAGGCCAGAGTAAGAGTTAAGACCTTAGCTATTAGGCCAGAGTAAGAGTTAAGACCTTAACCATTAGGCCAGAGTACGAGTCTAAGACCTTAGCTATTAGGCCAGAGTAAGAGATAAGACCTTAACCTTTAGGCCAGAGTACGAGTCTAAGACCATAGCTATTAGGCCAGAGTAAGAGTTAAGACCTTAGCTATTAGGCCAGAGTAAGAGAAAATACCTTAACCAGTAGGCCAGAGTAAGAGTTAAGACCTTAACCAGTAGGCCAGAGTAAGAGTTAAGACCTTAACCATTAGGCCAGAGTACGAGTCTAAGACCTTAGCTATTAGGCCAGAGTAAGAGTTAAGACCTTAACCAGTAGGCCAGAGTAAGAGTTAAGACCTTAACCATTAGGCCAGAGTATGAGTCTAAGACCTTAGCTATTAGGCCAGAGTAAGAGTTAAGACCTTAGCTATTAGGCCAGAGAAAGAGTTAAGACCTTAACCAGTAGGCCAGAGTAAGAGTTAAGATCTTAACCATTAGGCCAGAGTACGAGTTAAGACCTTAGCTATTAGGCCAGAGTAAGAGTAAAGACCTTAACCAGTAGGCCAGAGTAAGAGTTAAGACCTTAACCAGTAGGCCAGAGTAAGAGTTAAGACCTTAACCATTAGGCCAGAGTACGAGTCTAAGACCTTAGCTATTAGGCCAGAGTAAGAGTTAAGACCTTAGCTATTAGGCCAGAGTAAGAGTTAAGACCTTAACCAGTAGGCCAGAGTACGAGTCTAAGACCTTAGCTATTAGGCCAGAGTATGAGTCTAAGACCTTAGCCATTAGGCCAGAGTACGAGTCTAAGACCTTAACCATTAGGCTAGAGTACGAGTCTAAGACCTTAGCTATTAGGCCAGAGTAAGAGTTAAGACCTTAGCTATTAGGCCAAAATAAGAGTTATGACCTTAACCATTAGGCCAGAGTACGAGTCTAAGACCTTAGCTATTAGGCCAGAGGAATATTTAAGACCTTAGCTATTAGGCCAGAGTAATAGTTAACACCTTAGCTATTAGGCCAGAGTAAGAGTTAAGACCTTAACCAGTAGGCCAGAGTAAGAGTTAAGACCTTAACCATTAGGCCAGAGTACGAGTCTAAGACCTTAGCTATTAGGCCAGAGTTCGAGTCTAAGACATTAGCTATTAGGCCAGAGTAAGAGTTAAGACCTTAACCAGTAGGCCAGAGTACGAGTCTAAGACCTTAGCTATTAGGCCAGAGTACGAGTCTAAGACCTTAGCCATTAGGCCAGAGTAAGAGTTAAGACCTTAACCATTAGGCCAGAGTACGAGTCTACGACCTTATCTATTAGGCCAGAGTAAGAGTTAAGACCTTAATCAGTAGGCCAGAGTAAGAGTTAAGACCTTAACCATTAGGCCAGAGTACAAGTCTAAGACCTTAGCTATTAGGCCAGAGTAAGAGTTAAGACCTTTACCAGTAGGCCAGAGTAAGAGTTAAGACCTTAACCATTAGGCCAGAGTATGAGTCTAAGACCTTAGCTATTAGGCCAGAGTAAGAGTTAAGACCTTAGCTATTAGGCCAGAGTAAGAGTTAAGACCTTCACCATTAGGCCAGAATACGAGTCTAAGACCATAGCTATTAGGCCAGAGTAAGAGTTAAGACCTTAGCTATTAGGCCAAAGTAAGAGTTAAGACCTTAACCAGTAGGCCAGAGTACGAGTCTAAGACCTTAGCTATTAGGCCAGAGTAAGAGTTAAGACCTTAACCAGTAGGCCAGAGTAAGAGTTAAGACCTTAACCTGTAGGCCATAGTACGAGTCTAAGACCTTAGCTATTAGGCCAGAGTAAGAGTTAAGACCTTAGCTATTAGGCCAGAGAAAGAGTTAAGACCTTAACCATTAGGCCAGAGTACGAGTCTAAGACCTTAGTTATTAGGCCAGAGTAAGAGTTAAGACCTTAGCTATTAGGCCAGAGTAAGAGTTAAGACCTTAACCCTTAGGCCAGAGTATGAGTCAAAGACCATAGCTATTAGGCCAGAGTAAGAGTTAAGACCTTAGCTATTAGGCCAGAGTAAGAGTTAAGACCTTAGCTATTAGGCAAGAGTAAGAGTAAAGACCTTAACCAGTAGGCCAGAGTAAGAGTTACGACCTTAGCTAGTAGGCCAGAGTAAGAGTTAACACCTTAACCAGTAGGCCAGAGTAAGAGTTAAGCCCTTAACCATTAGGCCAGAGTACGAGTCTAAGACCTTAGCCATTAGGCCAGAGTAAGAGTTAAGACCTTAGCTATTAGGCCAGAGTAAGAGTTAAGACCTTAACCATTAGGTCAGAGTACGAGTCTAAGACCTTAGCTATTAGGCCAGAGTATGAGTTAAGACCTTAACCAGTAGGCCAGAGTAAAAGTTAAGACCTTAACCTGTAGGCCATAGTACGAGTCTAAGACGTTAACTATTAGGCCAGAGTAAGAGTTAAGACCTTACCTATTAGGCCAGAGTAAGAGTTAAGACCTTAACCATTAGGCCAGAGTACTCTTGCCTAACAGCTAAGGTCTTAACTCTTACTCTGGCCTAATAGCTAAGGTCTTAACTCTTACTCTGGCCTAATAGCTATGGTCTTTGACTCATACTCTGGCCTAAGGGTTAAGGTCTTAACTCTTACTCTGGCCTAATAGCTAAGGTCTTAACTCTTACTCTGGCCTAATAACTAAGGTCTTAGACTCGTACTCTGGCCTAATGGTTAAGGTCTTAACTCTTTCTCTGGCCTAATAGCTAAGGTCTTAACTCTTACTCTGGCCTAATAGCTAAGGTCTTAGACTCGTACTATGGCCTACAGGTTAAGGTCTTAACTCTTACTCTGGCCTACTGGTTAAGGTCTTAACTCTTACTCTGGCCTAATAGCTAAGGTCTTAGACTCGTACTCTGGCCTACTGGTTAAGGTCTTAACTCTTACTCTGGCCTAATAGCTAAGGTCTTAACTCTTACTCTGGCCTAATAGCTATGGTCTTAGACTCGTATTCTGGCCTAATGGTTAAGGTCTTAACTCTTACTCTGGCCTAATAGCTAAGGTCTTAGACTCGTACTCTGGCCTAATGGTTAAGGTCTTAACTCTTACTCTGGCCTACTGGTAAAGGTCTTAACTCTTACTCTGGCCTAATAGCTAAGGTCTTAGAATCGTACTCTGGCCTACTTGTTAAGGTCTTAACTCTTACTCTGGCCTAATAGCTAAGGTCTTAGACTTGTACTCTGGCCTAATGGTTAAGGTCTTAACTCTTACTCTGGCCTACTGATTAAGGTCTTAACTCTTACTCTGGCCTAATAGATAAGGTCGTAGACTCGTACTCTGGCCTAATGGTTAAGGTCTTAACTCTTACTCTGGCCTAATAGCTAAGGTCTTAACTATTACTCTGGCCTAATAGCTAAGGTCTTAACTCTTACTCTGGCCTAATAGCTAAGGTCTTAGACTCGTACTCTGGCCTAATGGTTAAGGTCTTAACTCTTACTCTGGCTTAATAGCTAAGGTCTTAGACTCGTACTCTGGCCTACTGGTTAAGGTCTTAACTCTTACTCTGGCCTAATAGCTAAGGTCTTAACTCTTACTCTGGCCTAATAGCTAAGGTCTTAGACTCGTACTCTGGCCAAATGGTTAAGGTCTTAACTCTTACTCTGGCCTAATAGCTAAGGTCTTAACTCTTACTCTGGCCTAATAGCTAAGGTCTTAGACTCGTACTATGGCCTACAGGTTAAAGTCTTAACTCTTACTCTGGCCTATTGGTTAAGGTCTTAACTCCTACTCTGGCCTAATAGCTAAGGTCTTAGACTCATACTCTGGCCTAATGGTTAAGGTCTTAACTCTTACTCTGGCATAATAGCTAAGGTCTGAGACTCGTACTTTGGCCTAATGGCTAAGGTCTTAGACTCATACTCTGGCATAATAGCTAAGGTCTTAGACTCATACTCTGGCCAACTGGTTAAGGTCTTAACTCTTACTCTGGCCTAATAGCTAAGGTCTTAGACTCGAACTCTGGCCTAATAGCTAAGGTCTTAGACTCGTACTCTGGCCTAATGGCTAAGGTCTTAGACTCGTACTCTGGCCTAATAGCTAAGGTCTTAGACTCGTACTCTGGCCTACTGGTTAAGGTCTTACCTCTTACTCTGGCCTCATAGCTAAGGTCTTAGACTCGAACTCTGGCCTAATAGCTAAGGTCTTAGACTCGTACTCTGGCCTACTGGTTAAGGTCTTAACTCTTACTCTGGCCTAATAGCTAAGGTCTTAGACTCGTACTCTGGCCTAATGGTTAAGGTCTTAACTCTTACTCTGGCTTAATAGCTAAGGTCTTAGACTCGTACTCTGGCCTAATGGTTAAGGTCTTAACTCTTACTCTGGCCTAATAGCTAAGGTCTTAACTCTTACTCTTGCCTACTGGTTAAGGTCTTAACTCTTACTCTGGCCTAATAGCTAAGGTCTCAACTCTTACTCTGGCCTAATAGCTAAGGTCTTAGACTCGTACTCTGGCCTAATGGTTAAGGTCTTAACTCTTACTCTGGCCTAATAGGTAAGGTCTTAACTCTTACTCTGGCCTAACAGTTAACGTCTTAGACTCGTACTATGGCCTACAGGTTAAGGTCTTAACTTTTACTCTGGCCTACTGGTTAAGGTCTTAACTCATACTCTGGCCTAATAGCTAAGGTCTTAGACTCGTACTCTGACCTAATGGTTAAGGTCTTAACTCTTACTCTGGCCTAATAGCTAAGGTCTTAACTCTTACTCTGGCCTAATGGCTAAGGTCTTAGACTCGTACTCTGGCCTAATGGTTAAGGGCTTAACTCTTACTCTTGCCTAACAGCTAAGGTCTTAACTCTTACTCTGGCCTAATAGCTAAGGTCTTAACTCTTACTCTGGCCTAATAGCTATGGTCTTTGACTCATACTCTGGCCTAAGGGTTAAGGTCTTAACTCTTACTCTGGCCTAATAGCTAAGGTCTTAACTCTTACTCTGGCCTAATAACTAAGGTCTTAGACTCGTACTCTGGCCTAATGGTTAAGGTCTTAACTCTTTCTCTGGCCTAATAGATAAGGTCTTAACTCTTACTCTGGCCTAATAGCTAAGGTCTTAGACTCGTACTATGGCCTACAGGTTAAGGTCTTAACTCTTACTCTGGCCTACTGGTTAAGGTCTTAACTCTTACTCTGGCCTAATAGCTAAGGTCTTAGACTCGTACTCTGGCCTACTGGTTAAGGTCTTAACTCTTACTCTGGCCTAATAGCTAAGGTCTTAACTCTTACTCTGGCCTAATAGCTATGGTCTTAGACTCGTATTCTGGCCTAATAGCTAAGGTCTTAACTCTTACTCTGGCCTAATAGCTATGGTCTTAGACTCGTATTCTGGCCTAATGGTTAAGGTCTTAACTCTTACTCTGGCCTAATAGCTAAGGTCTTAGACTCGTACTCTGGCCTACTTGTTAAGGTCTTAACTCTTACTCTGGCCTAATAGCTAAGGTCTTAGACTTGTACTCTGGCCTAATGGTTAAGGTCTTAACTCTTACTCTGGCCTACTGATTAAGGTCTTAACTCTTACTCTGGCCTAATAGATAAGGTCGTAGACTCGTACTCTGGCCTAATGGTTAAGGTCTTAACTCTTACTCTGGCCTAATAGCTAAGGTCTTAACTCTTACTCTGGCCTAATAGCCAAGGTCTTAACTCTTACTCTGGCCTAATAGCTAAGGTCTTAGACTCGTACTCTGGCCTAATGGTTAAGGTCTTAACTCTTACTCTGGCTTAATAGCTAAGGTCTTAGACTCGTACTCTGGCCTACTGGTTAAGGTCTTAACTCTTACTCTGGCCTAATAGCTAAGGTCTTAACTCTTACTCTGGCCTAATAGCTAAGGTCTTAGACTCGTACTCTGGCCAAATGGTTAAGGTCTTAACTCTCACTCTGGCCTAATAGCTAAGGTCTTAACTCTTACTCTGGCCTAATAGCTAAGGTCTTAGACTCGTACTATGGCCTACAGGTTAAAGTCTTAACTCTTACTCTGGCCTATTTGTTAAGGTCTTAACTCCTACTCTGGCCTAATAGCTAAGGTCTTAACTCTTACTCTGGCCTAATAGCTAAGGTCTTAGACTCCTACTCTGGCCTAATGGTTAAGGTCTTAACTCTTACTCTGGCCTACTGGTTAAGGTCTTAACTCTTACTCTGGCCTAATAGCTAAGGTCCTAGACTCATACTCTGGCCTAATGGTTAAGGTCATAACTCTTACTCTGGCCTACTGGTTAAGGTCTTAACTCTTACTCTGGCCTACTGGTTAAGGTCTTTACTCTTACTCTGGCCTAATAGCTAAGGTCTTAACTCTTACTCTGGCCTAATAGCTAAGGTCTTAACTCTTACTCTGGCCTAATAGCTATGGTCTTAGACTCGTACTCTGGCCTAATGGTTAAGGTCTTAACTCTTACTCTGGCCTAATAGCTAAGGTCTTAACTCTTACTCTGGCCTAATAGCTAAAGTCTTAGACTCGTACTATGGCCTACAGGTTAAGGTCTTAACTCTAACACTGGCCTACTGGTTTAGGTCTTAACTCTTACTCTGGCCTAATAGCTAAGGTCTTAGACTCGTACTCTGGCCTACTGGTTAAGGTCTTAACTCTTACTCTGGCCTAATAGCTAAGGTCTTAACTCTTACACTGGCCTAATAGCTAAGGTCTTAGACTTGTACTCTGACCTAATGGTTAAGGTCGTAACTCTTACTCTGGCCTACTGATTAAGGTCTTAACTCTTACTCTAGCCTAATAGCTAAGGTCTTAACTCTTACTCTGGCCTAATAGCTAAGGTCTTAACTCTTACTCTGGCCTAATGGTTAAGGTCTTAACTCTTACTCTGGCGTAATAGCTAAGGTCTTAGACTCGTACTCTGGCCTAATGGCTAAGGTCTTAGACTCGTACTCTGGCCTAATAGCTAAGGTCTTAGACTCGTACTCTGGCCTACTGGTTAAGGTCTTAACTCTTACTCTGGCCTAATAGCTAATGTCTTAGACTCGAACTCTGGCCTAATAGCTAAGGTCTTAGACTCGTACTCTGGCCTAATGGTTAAGGTCTTAACTCTTACTCTGGCCTACTGGTTAAGGTCTTAACTCTTACTCTGGCCTAATAGCTAAGGTGTTAACTATTACTCTGGCCTAATAGCTAAGGTCTTAAATATTCCTCTGGCCTAATAGCTATGGTCTTAGACTCGTACTCTGGCCTAATGGTTAAGGTCTTAACTCTTACTCTGGCCTAATAGCTAAGGTCTTAACTCTTACTCTGGCCTAATAGCTATGGTCTTAACTCTTACTCTGGCCTAATAGCTAAAGTCTTAGACTCGTACTATGGCCTACAGGTTAAGGTCTTAACTCTAACTCTGGCCTACTGGTTAAGGTCTTAACTCTTACTCTGGCCTAATAGCTAAGGTCTTAGACTCGTACTCTGGCCTACTGGTTAAGGTCTTAACTCTTACTCTGGCCTAATAGCTAAGGTCTTAACTCTTACTCTGGCCTAATATCTAAGGTCTCAGACTTGTACTCTGGCCTAATGGTTAAGGTCGTAACTCTTACTCTGGCCTACTGATTAAGGTCTTAACTCTTACTCTGGCCTAATAGCTAAGGTCTTAACTCTTAGTCTGGCCTAATAGCTAAGGTCTTAACTCTTACTCTGGCGTAATAGCTAAGGTCTTAGACTCGTAGTCTGGCCTAATGGCTAAGGTCTTAGACTCGTAATCTGGCCTAATAGCTAAGGTCTTAGACCCGTACTCTGGCCTACTGGTTAAGGTCTTAACTCTTACTCTGGCCTAATAGCTAATGTCTTAGACTCGAACTCTGGCCTACTGGTTAAGGTCTTAACTCTTACTCTAGCCTAATAGCTAAGGTCTTAGACTCGTACTCTGGCCTGATGGTTAAGGTCTTAACTCTTACTCTGGCCTAATAGCTAAGGTCTAAGACTCGTACTATGGCATAATGGTTAAGGTCTTAACACTTACTCTGGCCTAATAGCTAAGGTCTTAGACTCGTACTCTGGCCTAATGGCTAAGGTCTTACCTCTTTCTCTGGCCTAATAGCTAAGGTCTTAGACTCATACTCTGCCCTAATGGTTAAGGTCTTAACTCTTACTCTGGCATAATAGCTAAGGTCTGAGACTCGTACTTTGGCCTAATGGCTAAGGTCTTAGACTCATACTCTGGTGTAATAGCTAAGGTCTTAGACTCGTACTCTGGCCTACTGGTTAAGGTCTTAACTCTTACTCTGGCCTAATAGCTAAGGTCTTAGACTCGAACTCTGGCCTAATAGCTAAGGTCTTAGACTCGTACTCTGGCCTAATGGCTAAGGTCTTAGACTCGTACTCTGGCCTAATAGCTAAGGTCTTAGACTCGTACTCTGGCCTACTGGTTAAGGTCTTACCTCTTACTCTGGCCTCATAGCTAAGGTCTTAGACTCGAACTCTGGCCTAATAGCTAAGGTCTTAGACTTGTACTCTGGCCTACTGGTTAATGTCTTAACTCTTACTCTGGCCTAATAGCTAAGGTCTTAGACTCGTACTCTGGCCTAATGGTTAAGGTCTTAACCCTTACTCTGGCTTAATAGCTAAGGTCTTAGACTCGTACTCTGGCCTAATGATTAAGGTCTTAACTTTTACTCTGGCCTAATAGCTAAGGTCTTAGACTCGTACTATGGCCTACAGGTTAAGGTCTTAACTCTTACTCTGGCCTAATAGCTAAGGTCTTAACTCTTACTCTTGCCTACTGGTTAAGGTCTTAACTCTTACTCTGGCCTAATAGCTAAGGTCTCAACTCTTACTCTGGCCTAATAGCTAAGGTCTTAGACTCGTACTCTGGCCTAATGGTTAAGGTCTTAACTCTTACTCTGGCCTAATAGGTAAGGTCTTAACTCTTACTCTGGCCTAATAGTTAACGTCTTAGACTCGTACTATGGCCTACAGGTTAAGGTCTTAACTTTTACTCTGGCCTACTGGTTAAGGTCTTAACTCATACTCTGGCCTAATAGCTAAGGTCTTAGACTCGTACTCTGACCTAATGGTTAAGGTCTTAACTCTTACTCTGGCCTAATAGCTAAGGTCTTAACTCTTACTCTGGCCTAATGGCTAAGGTCTTAGACTCGTACTCTGGCCTAATGGTTAAGGGCTTAACTCTTACTCTGGCCTACTGGTTAAGGTGTTAACTCTTACTCTGGCCTACTAGCTAAGGTCGTAACTCTTACTCTGGCCTACTGGTTAAGGTCTTTACTCTTACTCTTGCCTAATAGCTAAGGTCTTAACTCTTACTCTGGCCTAATAGCTAAGGTCTTAACTCTTACTCTGGCCTAATAGCTATGGTCTTTGACTCATACTCTGGCCTAAGGGTTAAGGTCTTAACTCTTACTCTGGCCTAATAGCTAAGGTCTTAACTCTTACTCTGGCCTAATAACTAAGGTCTTAGACTCGTACTCTGGCCTAATGGTTAAGGTCTTAACTCTTTCTCTGGCCTAATAGCTAAGGTCTTAACTCTTAATCTGGCCTAATAGCTAAGGTCTTAGACTCGTACTATGGCCTACAGGTTAAGGTCTTAACTCTTACTCTGGCCTACTGGTTAAGGTCTTAACTCTTACTCTGGCCTAATAGCTAAGGTCTTAGACTCGTACTCTGGCCTACTGGTTAAGGTCTTAACTCTTACTCTGGCCTAATAGCTAAGGTCTTAACTCTTACTCTGGCCTAATAGCTATGGTCTTAGACTCGTATTCTGGCCTAATGGTTAAGGTCTTAACTCTTACTCTGGCCTAATAGCTAAGGTCTTAACTCTTACTCTGGCCTAATAGCTAAGGTCTTAGACTCATACTCTGGCCTAATGGTTAAGGTCTTAACTCTTACTCTGGCCTACTGGTAAAGGTCTTAACTCTTACTCTGGCCTAATAGCTAAGGTCTTAGACTTGTACTCTGGCCTAATGGTTAAGGTCTTAACTCTTACTCTGGCCTACTGATTAAGGTCTTAACTCTTACTCTGGCCTAATAGATAAGGTCGTAGACTCGTACTCTGGCCTAATGGTTAAGGTCTTAACTCTTACTCTGGCCTAATGGCTAAGGTCTTAGACTCGTACTCTGGCCTAATAGCTAAGGTCTTAGACTCGTACTCTGGCCTACTGGTTAAGGTCTTAACTCTTACTCTGGCCTAATAGCTAATGTCTTAGACTCGAACTCTGGCCTAATAGCTAAGGTCTTAGACTCGTACTCTGGCCTAATGGTTAAGGTCTTAACTCTTACTCTGGCCTACTGGTTAAGGTCTTAACTCTTACTCTGGCCTAATAGCTAAGGTGTTAACTATTACTCTGGCCTAATAGCTAAGGTCTTAAATATTCCTCTGGCCTAATAGCTAAGGTCTTAGACTCGTACTCTGGCCTAATGGTTAAGGTCATAACTCCTATTTTGGCCTAATAGCTAAGGTCTTAACTCTTACTCTGGCCTAATAGCTAAGGTCTTAGACTCGTACTCTAGCCTAATGGTTAAGGTCTTAGACTCGTACTCTGGCCTAATGGCTAAGGTCTTAGACTCATACTCTGGCCTAATAGCTAAGGTCTTAGACTCGTACTCTGGCCTACTGGTTAAGGTCTTAACTCTTACTCTGGCCTAATAGCTAAGGTCTTAACTCTTACTCTGGCCTAATAGCTAAGGTCTTAGACTCGTACTCTGGCCTAATGGTTAAGGTCTTAACTCTTACTCTGGCCTACTGGTTAAGGTCTTAACTCTTACTCTGGCCTACTGGTTAAGGTCTTTACTCTTACTCTGGCCTAATAGCTAAGGTCTTAACTCGTACTCTGGCCTAATGGTTAAGATCTTAACTCTTACTCTGGCCTACTGGTTAAGGTCTTAACTCTTTCTCTGGCCTAATAGCTAAGGTCTTAACTCTTACTCTGGCCTAATAGCTAAGGTCTTAGACTCATACTCTGGCCTAATGGTTAAGGTCTTAACTCTTACTCTGGCCTACTGGTTAAGGTCTTAACTCTTACTCTGGCCTAATAGCTAAGGTCTTAGACTCGTACTCTGGCCTAATGGTTAAGGTCTTAACTCTTACTCTGGCCTACTGGTTAAGGTCTTAACTCTTACTCTGGCCTACTGGTTAAGGTATTTTCTCTTACTCTGGCCTAATAGCTAAGGTCTTAACTCTTACTCTGGCCTAATAGCTATGGTCTTAGACTCGTACTCTGGCCTAAAGGTTAAGGTCTTATCTCTTACTCTGGCTTAATAGCTAAGGTCTTAGACTCGTACTCTGGCCTAATGGTTAAGGTCTTAACTCTTACTCTGGCCTAATAGCTAAGGTCTTAACTCTTACTCTGGCCTAATAGCTAAGGTCTTAGACTCGTACTATGGCCTACAGGTTAAGGTCTTAACTCTCACTCTGGCCTACTGGTTAAGGTCTTAACTCTTACTCTGGCCTAATAGCTAAGGTCTTAGACTCGTACTCTGGCCTACTGGTTAAGGTCTTAACTCTTACTCTGGCCTAATAGCTAAGGTCTTAACTCTTACTCTGGCCTAATAGCAAAGGTCTTAGAATGGTACTCTGGCCTAATGGTTAAGGTCTTAACTCTTACACTGGCCTACTGATTAAGGTCTTAACTCTTACACTTGCCTAATAGCTAAGGTCGTAGACTCGTACTCTGGCCTAATAGCTAAGGTCTTAACTCTTACTCTGGCCTAATAGCTATGGTCTTAGACTCGTACTCTGGCCTAAAGGTTAAGGTCTTATCTCTTACTCTGGCCTAATAGCTAAGGTCTTAGACTCGTACTCTGGCCTAATGGTTAAGGTCTTAACTCTTACTCTGGCCTAATAGCTAAGGTCTTAACTCTTACTCTGGCCTAATAGCTAAGGTCTTAGACTCGTACTATGGCCTACAGGTTAAGGTCTTAACTCTCACTCTGGCCTACTGGTTAAGGTCTTAACTCTTATTCTGGCCTAATAGCTAAGGTCTTAGACTCGTACTCTGGCCTACTGGTTAAGGTCTTAACTCTTACTCTGGCCTAATAGCTAAGGTCTTAACTCTTACTCTGGCCTAATAGCAAAGGTCTTAGAATGGTACTCTGGCCTAATGGTTAAGGTCTTAACTCTTACACTGGCCTACTGATTAAGGTCTTAACTCTTACTCTAGCCTAATAGCTAAGGTCTTAACTCTTACTCTGGCCTAATAGCTAAGGTCTTAGACTCGTACTCTGGCTTAATGGTTGAGGTCTTAACTCTTACTCTGGCCTAATAGCTAAGGTCTTATCTCTTACTCTGGCCTAATAGCTAAGGTCTTAGACTCGTACTCTGGCCTAATGATTAAGGTCTCAACTCTTACTCTGGCGTAATAGCTAAGGTCTTAGATTCGTACTCTGGCCTAATGGCTAAGGTCTTAGACTCGTACTCTGGCCTAATAGCTAAGGTCTTAGACTCGTACTCTGGCCTATTGGTTAAGGTCTTAACACTTACTCTGGCCTAATAGCTAAGGTCTTAGACTCGTACTCTGGCCTACTTGTTAAGGTCTTAACTCTTACTCTGGCCTAATAGCTAAGGTCTTAGACTCGTACTCTGGCCTAATGGTTAAGGTCTTAACTCTTACTCTGGCTTAATAGCTAAGGTCTTAGACTAGTACTCTGGCCTACTGGTTAAGGTCTTAACTCTTACTCTGGCCTAATAGCTAAGGTCTCAACTCTTACTCTGGCCTAATAGCTAAGGTCTTAGACTCGTACTCTGGCAATGGTTAAGGTCTTAACTCTTACTCTGGCCTAATAGGTACGGTCTTAACTCTTGCTCTGGCCTAACAGCTAACGTCTTAGACTCGTACTATGGCCTACAGGTTAAGGTCTTAACTTTTACTCTGGCCTACTGGTTAAGGTCTTAACTCTTACTCTGGCCTAATAGCTAAGGTCTTAGACTCTTACTCTAGCCTACTGGTTAAGGTCTTAACTCTTACTCTGGCCTAATAGCTAAGGTCTTAACTCTTACTCTGGCCTAATAGCTAAGGTCTTAGCCTCGTACTCTGGCCTAATGGTTAAGGTCTTAACTCTTACTCTGGCCTACTGATTAAGGTCTTAACTCTTACTCTGGCATAATAGCTAAGGTCGTAGACTCGTACTCTGGCCTAATGGTTAAGGTCTTAACTCTTACTCTGGCCTACTGGTTAAGGTCTTAACTTTTACTCTGGCCTAATAGCTAAGGTCTTAAATATTACTCTGGCCTAATAGCTAAGGTCTTAGACTCGTACTCTGGCCTAATGTTTAAGGTCTTAACTCTTACTCTGGCCTAATAGCTAAGGTCTTAACTCTTACTCTGGCTTAATAGCTAAGGTCTTAGACTTGTACTCTGGCCTAATGGTTAAGGTCTTAACTCTTACTCTGGCCTAATAGCTAAGGTCTTAACTCTTACTCTGGCCTAATAGCTAAGGTCTTAGACTCGTACTCTGGCCTAATGGTTAAGGTCTTAACTCTTACTCTGGCCTAATAGCTAAGGTCTTAGACTCGTACTCTGGCCTAATAGCTAAGGTCTTAGACTCGTACTATGGCCTACAGGTTAAAGTCTTAACTCTTACTCTGGCCTACTGGTTAAGGTCTTAACTCTTACTCTGGCCTTATAGCTAAGGTCTTAACTCTTACTCTGGCCTAATAGCTAAGGTCTTAGTCTCCTACTCTGGCCTAATGGTTAAGGTCTTAACTCTTACTCTGGCCTACTGGTTAAGGTCTTAACTCTTACTCTGGCCTAATAGCTAAGGTCCTAGACTCATACTCTGGCCTAATGGTTAAGGTCATAACTCTTACTCTGGCCTACTGGTTAAGGTCTTAACTCTTACTCTGGCCTACTGGTTAAGGTCTTTACTCTTACTCTGGCCTAATAGCTAAGGTCTTAACTCTTACTCTGGCCTAATAGCTAAGGTCTTAACTCTTACTCTGGCCTAATAGCTATGGTCTTAGACTCGTACTCTGGCCTAATGGTTAAGGTCTTAACTCTTACTCTGGCCTACTGGTTAAGGTCTTAACTCTTACTCTGGCCTACTGGTTAAGGTCTTTACTCTTACTCTGGCCTAATAGCTAAGGTCTTAACTCGTACTCTGGCCTAATGGTTAAGATCTTAACTCTTACTCTGGCCTAATAGCTAAGGTCTTAACTCTTACTCTGGCCTAATAGCTAAGGTCTTAGACTTGTACTCTGGCCTAATGGTTAAGGTCTTAACTCTTACTCTGGCCTACTGATTAAGGTCTTAACTCTTACTCTGGCCTAATAGAAAAGGTCGTAGACTCGTACTCTGGCCTAATGGTTAAGGTCTTAACTCTTACTCTGGCCTAATAGCTAAGGTCTTAACTCTTACTCTGGCCTAATAGCTAAGGTCTTAACTCTTACTCTGGCCTAATAGCTAAGGTCTTAGACTCGTACTCTGGCCTACTGGTTAAGGTCTTAACTCTTACTCTGGCCTAATAGCTAATGTCTTAGACTCGTACTCTGGCCTAATGGCTAAGGTCTTAGACTCGTACTCTGGCCTAATAGCTAAGGTCTTAGACTCGTACTCTGGCCTACTGGTTAAGGTCTTAACTCTTACTCTTGCCTAATAGCTAATGTCTTAGACTCGAACTCTGGCCTAATAGCTAAGGTCTTAGACTCGTACTCTGGCCTAATGGTTAAGGTCTTAACTCTTACTCTGGCCTACTGGTTAAGGTCTTAACTCTTACTCTGGCTTAATAGCTAAGGTCTTAGACTTGTACTCTAGCCTAATGGTTAAGGTCTTAGACTCGTACTCTGGCCTAATAACTAAGGTCTTAAATATTACTCTGGCCTAATAGCTAAGGTCTTAGACTCGTACTCTGGCCTGATGGTTAAGGTCATAACTCCTATTTTGGCCTAATAGCTAAGGTCTTAACTCTTACGCTGGCCTAATAGCTAAGGTCTTAGACTCGTACTCTAGCCTAATGGTTAAGGTCTTAGACTCGTACTCTGGCCTAATAGCTAAGGTCTTAGACTCATACTCTGGCCTAATAGCTAAGGTCTTAGACTCGTACTCTGGCCTACTGGTTAAGGTCTTAACTCTTACTCTGGCCTAATAGCTAAGGTCTTAACTCTTACTCTGGCCTAATAGCTAAGGTCTTAGACTCGTACTCTGGCCTAATGGTTAAGGTCTTAACTCCTACTCTGGCCTACTGGTTAAGGTCTTAACTCTTACTCTGGCCTACTGGTTAAGGTCTTTACTCTTACTCTGGCCTAATAGCTAAGGTCTTAACTCGTACTCTGGCCTAATGGTTAAGATCTTAACTCTTACTCTGGCCTACTGGTTAAGGTCTTAACTCTTTCTCTGGCCTAATAGCTAAAGTCTTAACCCTTACTCTGGCCTAATAGCTAAGGTCTTAGACTCATACTCTGGCCTAATGGTTAAGGTCTTAACTCTTACTCTGGCCTACTGGTTAAGGTCTTAACTCTTACTCTGGCCTACTGGTTAAGGTATTTACTCTTACTCTGGCCTAATAGCTAAGGTCTTGACTCTTACTCTGGCCTAATAGCTAAGGTCTTAACTCTTACTCTGGCCTAATAGCTATGGTCTTAGACTCGTACTCTGGCCTAAAGGTTAAGGTCTTATCTCTTACTCTGGCCTAATAGCTAAGGTCTTAGACTCGTACTCTGGCCTAATGATTAAGGTCTCAACTCTTACTCTGGCGTAATAGCTAAGGTCTTAGATTCGTACTCTGGCCTAATGGCTAAGGTCTTAGACTCGTACTCTGGCCTAATAGCTAAGGTCTTAGACTCGTACTCTGGCCTATTGGTTAAGGTCTTAACTCTTACTCTGGCCTAATAGCTAAGGTCTTAGACTCGTACTCTGGCCTACTTGTTAAGGTCTTAACTCTTACTCTGGCCTAATAGCTAAGGTCTTAGACTCGTACTCTGGCCTAATGGTTAAGGTCTTAACTCTTACTCTGGCTTAATAGCTAAGGTCTTAGACTCGTACTCTGGCCTACTGGTTAAGGTCCTAACTCTTACTCTGGCCTAATAGCTAAGGTCTCAACTCTTACTCTGGCCTAATAGCTAAGGTCTTAGACTCATACTCTGGCAATGGTTAAGGTCTTAACTCTTACTCTGGCCTAATAGGTAAGGTCTTAACTCTTGCTCTGGCCTAACAGCTAACGTCTTAGACTCGTACTATGGCCTACAGGTTAAGGTCTTAACTTTTACTCTGGCCTACTGGTTAAGGTCTTAACTCTTACTCTGGCCTAATAGCTAAGGTCTTAGACTCTTACTCTAGCCTACTGGTTAAGGGGTTAACTCTTACTCTGGCCTAATAGCTAAGGTCTTAACTCTTACTCTGGCCTAATAGCTAAGGTCTTAGCCTCGTACTCTGGCCTAATGGTTAAGGTCTTAACTCTTACTCTGGCCTACTGATTAAGGTCTTAACTCTTACTCTGGCATAATAGCTAAGGTCGTAGACTCGTACTCTGGCCTAATGGTTAAGGTCTTAACTCTTACTCTGGCCTACTGGTTAAGGTCTTAACTTTTACTCTGGCCTAATAGCTAAGGTCTTAAATATTACTCTGGCCTAATAGCTAAGGTCTTAGACTCGTACTCTGGCCTAATGTTTAAGGTCTTAACTCTTACTCTGGCCTAATAGCTAAGGTCTTAACTCTTACTCTGGCTTAATAGCTAAGGTCTTAGACGTGTACTCTGGCCTAATGGTTAAGGTCTTAACTCTTACTCTGGCCTAATAGCTAAGGTCTTAACTCTTACTCTGGCCTAATAGCTAAGGTCTTAGACTCGTACTCTGGCCTAATGGTTGAGGTCTTAACTCTTACTCTGGCCTAATAGCTAAGGTCTTAGACTCGTACTCTGGCCTAATAGCTAAGGTCTTAGACTCGTACTATGGCCTACAGGTTAAAGTCTTAACTCTTACTCTGGCCTACTGGTTAAGGTCTTAACTCTTACTCTGGCCTTATAGCTAAGGTCTTAACTCTTACTCTGGCCTAATAGCTAAGGTCTTAGTCTCCTACTCTGGCCTAATGGTTAAGGTCTTAACTCTTACTCTGGCCTACTGGTTAAGGTCTTAACTCTTACTCTGGCCTAATAGCTAAGGTCCTAGACTCATACTCTGGCCTAATGGTTAAGGTCATAACTCTTACTCTGGCCTACTGGTTAAGGTCTTAACTCTTACTCTGGCCTACTGGTTAAGGTCTTTACTCTTACTCTGGCCTAATAGCTAAGGTCTTAACTCTTACTCTGGCCTAATAGCTAAGGTCTTAACTCTTACTCTGGCCTAATAGCTATGGTCTTAGACTCGTACTCTGGCCTAATGGTTAAGGTCTTAACTCTTACTCTGGCCTACTGGTTAAGGTCTTAACTCTTACTCTGGCCTACTGGTTAAGGTCTTTACTCTTACTCTGGCCTAATAGCTAAGGTCTTAACTCGTACTCTGGCCTAATGGTTAAGATCTTAACTCTTACTCTGGCCTACTGGTAAAGGTCTTAACTCTTACTCTGGCCTAATAGCTAAGGTCTTAGACTCGTACTCTGGCCTACTTGTTAAGGTCTTAACTCTTACTCTGGCCTAATAGCTAAGGTCTTAACTCTTACTCTGGCCTAATAGCTAAGGTCTTAGACTCGTACTCTGGCCTAATGGTTAAGGTCTTAACTCTTACTCTGGCCTACTGGTAAAGGTCTTAACTCTTACTCTGGCCTAATAGCTAAGGTCTTAGACTCGTACTCTGGCCTACTTGTTAAGGTCTTAACTCTTACTCTGGCCTAATAGCTAAGGTCTTAACTCTTACTCTGGCCTAATAGCTAAGGTCTTAGACTTGTACTCTGGCCTAATGGTTAAGGTCTTAACTCTTACTCTGGCCTACTGATTAAGGTCTTAACTCTTACTCTGGCCTAATAGATAAGGTCGTAGACTCGTACTCTGGCCTAATGGTTAAGGTCTTAACTCTTACTCTGGCCTAATAGCTAAGGTCTTAACTCTTACTCTGGCCTAATAGCTAAGGTCTTAGACTCGTACTCTGGCCTAATGGTTAAGGTCTTAACTCTTACTCTGGCTTAATAGCTAAGGTCTTAGACTCGTACTCTGGCCTACTGGTTAAGGTCTTAACTCTTACTCTGGCCTAATAGCTAAGGTCTTAACTCTTACTCTGGCCTAATAGCTAAGGTCTTAGACTCGTACTCTGGCCAAATGGTTAAGGTCTTAACTCTTACTCTGGCCTAATAGCTAAGGTCTTAACTCTTACTCTGGCCTAATAGCTAAGGTCTTAGACTCGTACTATGGCCTACAGGTTAAAGTCTTAACTCTTACTCTGGCCTACTGGTTAAGGTCTTAACTCTTACTCTGGCCTAATAGCTAAGGTCTTAACTCTTACTCTGGCCTAATAGCTAAGGTCTTAACTCTTACTCTGGCCTAATAGCTAAGGTCTTAGACTCCTACTCTGGCCTAATGGTTAAGGTCTTAACTCTTACTCTGGCCTACTGGTTAAGGTCTTAACTCTTACTCTGGCCTAATAGCTAAGGTCCTAGACTCATACTCTGGCCTAATGGTTAAGGTCATAACTCTTTCTCGGGCCTACTGGTTAAGGTCTTATCTCTTACTCTGGCCTACTGGTTAAGGTCTTTACTCTTACTCTGGCCTAATAGCTAAGGTCTTAACTCTTACTCTGGCCTAATAGCTAAGGTCTTAACTCTTACTCTGGCCTAATAGCTATGGTCTTAGACTCGTACTCTGGCCTAATGGTTAAGGTCTTAACTCTTACTCTGGCCTAATAGCTAAGGTCTTAACTCTTACTCTGGCCTAATAGCTAAAGTCTTAGACTCGTACTATGGCCTATAGGTTAAGGTCTTAACTCTAACACTGGCCTACTGGTTAAGGTCTTAACTCTTACTCTGGCCTAATAGCTAAGGTCTTAGACTTGTACTCTGGCCTACTGGTTAAGGTCTTAACTCTTACTCTGGCCTAATAGCTAAGGTCTTAACTCTTACACTGGCCTAATAGCTAAGGTCTTAGACTTGTACTCTGACCTAATGGTTAAGGTCGTAACTCTTACTCTGGCCTACTGATTAAGGTCTTAACTCTTACTCTGGCCTAATAGCTAAGGGCTTAACTCTTACTCTGGCCTAATAGCTAAGGTCTTAACTCTTACTCTGGCCTAATGGTTAAGGTCTTAACTCTTACTCTGGCATAATAGCTAAGGTCTTAGACTCGTACTCTGGCCTAATGGCTAAGGTCTTAGACTCGTACTCTGGCCTAATAGCTAAGGTCTTAGACTCGTACTCTGGCCTACTGGTTAAGGTCTTAACTCTTACTCTGGCCTAATAGCTAATGTCTTAGACTCGAACTCTGGCCTAATAGCTAAGGTCTTAGACTCGTACTCTGGCCTAATGGTTAAGGTCTTAACTCTTACTCTGGCCTACTGGTTAAGGTCTTAACTCTTACTCTGGCTTAATAGCTAAGGTCTTAGACTTGTACTCTAGCCTAATGGTTAAGGTCTTAGACTCGTACTCTGGCCTAATAACTAAGGTCTTAAATATTACTCTGGCCTAATAGCTAAGGTCTTAGACTCGTACTCTGGCCTGATGGTTAAGGTCATAACTCCTATTTTGGCCTAATAGCTAAGGTCTTAACTCTTACGCTGGCCTAATAGCTAAGGTCTTAGACTCGTACTCTAGCCTAATGGTTAAGGTCTTAGACTCGTACTCTGGCCTAATAGCTAAGGTCTTAACTCTTACTCTGGCCTAATAGCTAAGGTCTTAGATTCGTACTGTGGCCTACTGGTGAAGGTCTTAACTCTTACTCTGGCCTAATGGTTAAGGTCTTAACTCTTACTCTGGCCTAATAGCTAAGGTCTTAGACTCGTACTCTGGCCTAATGGTTTAGGTCTTAACTCTTACTCTGGCCTAATAGCTAAGGTCTTAGACTCGTACTATGGCATAATGGTTAAGGTCTTAACTCTTACTCTGGCCTAATAGCTAAGGCCTTAACTATTACACTGGCCTAATTGCTAAGGTCTTAGACTCATACTCTGGCCTACTGGTTAACGTCTTAACTCTTACACTGGCCTAATAGCTAAGGTCTTAGACTCGTACTCTGGCCTAATGGTTAAGGTCTTAACTCTTACTCTGGCCTACTGGTTAAGGTCTTAACTCTTACTCTGGCTTAATAGCTAAGGTCTTAGACTTGTACTCTAGCCTAATGGTTAAGGTCTTAGACTCGTACTCTGGCCTAATAACTAAGGTCTTAAATATTACTCTGGCCTAATAGCTAAGGTCTTAGACTCGTACTCTGGCCTGATGGTTAAGGTCATAACTCCTATTTTGGCCTAATAGCTAAGGTCTTAACTCTTACGCTGGCCTAATAGCTAAGGTCTTAGACTCGTACTCTAGCCTAATGGTTAAGGTCTTAGACTCGTACTCTGGCCTAATAGCTAAGGTCTTAACTCTTACTCTGGCCTAATAGCTAAGGTCTTAGATTCGTACTGTGGCCTACTGGTGAAGGTCTTAACTCTTACTCTGGCCTAATGGTTAAGGTCTTAACTCTTACTCTGGCCTAATAGCTAAGGTCTTAGACTCGTACTCTGGCCTAATGGTTTAGGTCTTAACTCTTACTCTGGCCTAATAGCTAAGGTCTTAGACTCGTACTATGGCATAATGGTTAAGGTCTTAACTCTTACTCTGGCCTAATAGCTAAGGCCTTAACTATTACACTGGCCTAATTGCTAAGGTCTTAGACTCATACTCTGGCCTACTGGTTAACGTCTTAACTCTTACACTGGCCTAATAGCTAAGGTCTTAGACTCATACTCTGGCCTAATGGTTAAGGTCTTAAACTTACTCTGGCCTAATAGCTAAGGTCTTAGACTCGTACTCTGGCCTAATGGTTAAGGTCTTACCTCTTACTCTGGCCTAATAGCTAAGGTCTTAGACTCGTACTATGGCCTACAGGTTAAGGTCTTAACTCTTACTCTGGCCTACTGGTTAAGGTCATACCTCTTACTATGGCCTACAGGTTAAGGTCTTAACTCTTACTCTGGCCTACTGGTTAAGGTCTTAACTCTTACTCTGGCCTAATAGCTAAGGTCTTAGACTCGTACTCTGGCCTAATGGATAAGGTCTTAACTCTTACTCTGGCCTAATAGCTAAGGTCTTAGACTCTTACTCTGGCCTAATTGTTAAGGTCTTAACTCTCACACTGGCCTACTGGTTAAGGTCTTAACTCTTACTATGACCTAATAGATAAGGCCTTAACTCTTACTCTGGCCTAATAGCTAAGGTCTTAGACTCGTACTATGGCCTACAGGTTAAGGTCTTAACTCTTACTCTGGCATAATAGCTAAGGTCTTAACTCTTACTCTGGCCTAATAGCTAAGGTCTTAGACTCCTACTCTGGCCTAATGGTTAAGGTCTAAACTCTTACTATGGCCTAATAGCTAAGGTCTTAGACTCGTACTATGGCATAATGGTTAAGGTCTTAACTCTTACTCTGGCCTACTGGTTAAGGTCTTAACTCTTACTCTGGCCTAATAGCTAAGGTCTTAGACTCGTACTCTGGCCTAATAGCTAAGGTCTTAGACCCGTACTCTGGCCTAATGGTTAAGGTCTTAACTCTTACTCTGGCCTAATAGCTAAGGTCTTAGACTCGTACTCTGGCCTAATGGTTAAGGTCTTAACTCTTACTCTGGCCTAATTGCTAAGGTCTTAGACTCGTACTCTGGCCTAATGGTTAAGGTCTTAACTCTTACTCTGGCCTAATAGCTAAGGTCTTAGACTCGTACTCTGGCATACTGGTTAAGGTCTTAACTCTTACTCTGGCCTAATAGCTAAGGTCTTAACTCTTACTCTGGCCTAATAGTTAAGGTCTTAGACTTGTACTCTGGCCTAATGGTTAAGGTCTTAACTCTTACTCTGGCCTACTGATTAAGGTCTTAACTCTTACTCTGGCCTAATAGCTAAGGTCGTAGAATCGTACTCTGGCCTAATGGTTAAGGTCTTAACTCTTACTCTGGTCTACTGGTTAAGGTCTTAACTCTTACTCTGGCCTAATAGCTAAGGTCTTAGACTCGTACTCTGGCCTAATGGTTAAGGTCTTAACTCTTACTCTGGCCTAATAGCTAAGGTCTTAGACTCGTACTCTGGCCTAATGGTTAAGGTCTTAACTCTTACTCTGGCCTAATAGCTAAGGTCTTAGACTCGTACTATGGCCTACAGGTTAAGGTCTTAACTCTTACTCTGGCCTACTAGCTAAGGTCTTAACTCTTACTCTGGCCTAATAGCTAAGGTCTTAGACTCATACTCTGGCCTAATGGTTAAGGTATTAACTCTTACTCTGGCCTAATAGATAAGGTCTTAACTCTTACTCTGGCCTAAAAGCTAAGGTCTTAGACTCGTACTATGGCCTACAGGTTAAGGTCTTAACTCTTACTCTGGCCTAATAGCTAAGGTCTAAGTATCGTACTCTGGCCTACAGGTTAAGGTCTTAACTCTTACTCTGGCCTAATAGCTAAGGTCTTAGACTCGTACTGTGGCCTAATAGCTAAGGTCTTAACTCTTACTCTGGCCTAATAGCTAAGGTCTTAGACTCATACTCTGGCCTGATGGTTAAGGTCTTAACTCTTACTCTGGCCTACTGGTTAAGGTCTTAACTCGTACTCTGGCCTAAAAGCTAAGGTCTTAGACTCGTACTCTGGCATAATGGTTAAGGTCTTAACTCTTACTCTGGCCGAATAGTTAAGGTCTTAGACTCGTACTCTGGCCTACTGGTTAAGGTCTTAACTCTTACTCTGGCCTACTGGTTAAGGTCGTAACTCTTACTCTGGCCTAATAGCTAAGGTCTTAGACTCGTATTCTGGCCTAATGGTTATGGTCTTAACTCTTACACTGGCCTAGTGGTTAAGGTCTTAACTCTTACTCTGGCCTAATAGCTAAGGTCTTTATTCTTACTGTGGCCTAATAGCTAAGGTCTTAACTTTTACTCTGGCCTACTGGTTAAGGTCTTAACTCTTACTCTGGCCTAATAGCTAAGGTCTTAGACTCGTACTCTGGCCTAATAGCTAAGGTCTTAACTCTTACTCTGGCCTAATAGCTAAGGTCTTAGACTCGTACTATGGCCTACAGGTTAAGGTCTTAACTCTTACTCTGGCCTACTGGTTAAGGTCTTAACTCTTACTATGGTCTACAGGTTAAGGTCTTAACTCTTACTCTGGCCTACTGGTTAAGGTCTTAACTCTTACTCTGGCTAATAGCTAAGGTATTAGACTCGTACTCTGGCCTAATGGTTAATGTCCTAACTCTTACTCTGGCCTAATATCTAAGGTCTTAGACTCGTACTCTGGCCTAATGGTCAAGGTCTTAACTCTTACTCTGGCCTACTGGTTAAGGTATTAACTCTTACTCTGGCCTAATAGCTAAGGTCTTAACTCTTATTCTGGCCTAATAGCTAAGGTATTAGACTCGTACTCTGGCCTAATGGTTAATGTCTTAACCCTTACTCTGGCCTAATAGCTAAGGTCTTAACTCTTACTCTGGCCTAATAGCTATGGTCTTAGACTCGTACTCTGGCCTAATGGTTAAGGTCTTAACTCTTACTCTGGCCTAATAGCTAAGGTCTTAGACTCTACTCTGGCCTAATGGTTGAGGTCTTAACTCTTACTCTGGCCTAATAGCTAAGGTCTTAACTCTTACTCTGGCCTAATAGCTAAGGTCTTAGTCATGTACTCTGTCCTACTGGTTAAGGTCTTAACTCTTACTCTGGCCTAATAGCTAAGGTCGTAGACTCGTACTCTGGCCTAATGGTTAAGGTCTTAACTCTTACTCTGGCATAATAGCTAAGGTCTTAACTCTTACTCTGGCCTAATAGCTAAGGTCTTAGACTCGTACTCTGGCCTAATGGTTGAGGTCTTAACTCTTACTCTGGCCTAATAGCTAAGGTCTTAACTCTTACTCTGGCCTAATAGCTAAGGTCTTAGACTCGTACTCTGGCCTAATGGTTAAGGTCTTAACTCTTACTCTGGCGTAATAGCTAAGGTCTGAGACTCGTACTTTGGCCTAATGGCTAAGGTCTTAGACTCGTACTCTGGCCTAATAGCTAAGGTCTTAGACTCGTACTCTGGCCTACTGGTTAAGGTCTTAACTCTTACTCTGGCCTAATAGCTAAGGTCTTAGACTCGAACTCTGGCCTAATAGCTAAGGTCTTAGACTCGTACTCTGGCCTAATGGCTAAGGTCTTAGACTCGTACTCTGGCCTAATAGCTAAGGTCTTAGAATCGTACTCTGGCCTACTGGTTAAGGTCTTAACTCTTACTCTGGCCTAATAGCTAAGGTCTTAGATTCGAACTCTGGCAAAATAGCTAAGGTCTTAGACTTGTACTCTGGCCTACTGGTTAAGGTCTTAACTCTTACTCTGGTCTAATAGCTAAGGTCTTAGACTCGTACTCTGGCTTAATGGTTAAGGTCTTAACTCTTACTCTGGCCTAAAATCTAAGGTCTTAGACTCGTACTCTGGCCTAATGGTTAAGGTCTTAACTCTTACTCTGGCCGAATAGTTAAGGTCTTAGACTCGTACTCTGGCCTACTGGTTAAGGTCTTAACTCTTACTCTGGCCTACTGGTTAAGGTCGTAACTCTTACTCTGGCCTAATAGCTAAGGTCTTAGACTCGTATTCTGGCCTAATGGTTATGGTCTTAACTCTTACACTGGCCTAGTGGTTAAGGTCTTAACTTTTACTCTGGCCTAATAGCTAAGGTCTTTATTCTTACTGTGGCCTAATAGCTAAGGTCTTAACTCTTACTCTGGCCTACTGGTTAAGGTCTTAACTCTTACTCTGGCCTAATAGCTAAGGTCTTAGACTCGTACTCTGGCCTAATAGCTAAGGTCTTAACTCTTACTCTGGCCTAATAGCTAAGGTCTTAGACTCGTACTATGGCCTACAGGTTAAGGTCTTAACTCTTACTCTGGCCTACTGGTTAATGTCTTAACTCTTACTATGGTCTACAAGTTAAGGTCTTAACTCTTACTCTGGCCTACTGGTTAAGGTCTTAACTCTTACTCTGGCCTAATAGCTAAGGTATTAGACTCGTACTCTGGCCTAATGGTTAATGTCCTAACTCTTACTCTGGCCTAATATCTAAGGTCTTAGACTTGTACTCTGGCCTAATGGTCAAGGTCTTAACTCTTACTCTGGCCTACTGGTTAAGGTATTAACTCTTACTCTGGCCTAATAGCTAAGGTCTTAACTCTTACTCTGGCCTAATAGCTAAGGTATTAGACTCGTACTCTGGCCTAATGGTTAATGTCTTAACCCTTACTCTGGCCTAATAGCTAAGGTCTTAACTCTTACTCTGGCCTAATAGCTATGGTCTTAGACTCGTACTCTGGCCTAATGGTTAAGGTCTTAACTCTTACTCTGGCCTAATAGCTAAGGTCTTAGACTCTACTCTGGCCTAATGGTTGAGGTCTTAACTCTTACTCTGGCCTAATAGCTAAGGTCTTAACTCTTACTCTGGCCTAATAGCTAAGGTCTTAGTCATGTACTCTGGCCTACTGGTTAAGGTCTTAACTCTTACTCTGGCCTAATAGCTAAGGTCGTAGACTCGTACTCTGGCCTAATGGTTAAGGTCTTAACTCTTACTCTGGCATAATAGCTAAGGTCTTAACTCTTACTCTGGCCTGATAGCTAAGGTCTTAGACTCGTACTCTGGCCTAATGGTTGAGGTCTTAACTCTTACTCTGGCCTAATAGCTAAGGTCTTAACTCTTACTCTGGCCTAATAGCTAAGGTCTTAGACTCGTACTCTGGCCTAATGGTTAAGGTCTTAACTCTTACTCTGGCGTAATAGCTAAGGTCTGAGACTCGTACTTTGGCCTAATGGCTAAGGTCTTAGACTCGTACTCTGGCCTAATAGCTAAGGTCTTAGACTCGTACTCTGGCCTACTGGTTAAGGTCTTAACTCTTACTCTGGCCTAATAGCTAAGGTCTTAGACTCGAACTCTGGCCTAATAGCTAAGGTCTTAGACTCGTACTCAGGCCTAATGGCTAAGGTCTTAGACTCGTACTCTGGCCTAATAGCTAAGGTCTTAGACTCGTACTCTGGCCTACTGGTTAAGGTCTTAACTCTTACTCTGGCCTAATAGCAAGGTCTTAGATTCGAACTCTGGCCTAATAGCTAAGGTCTTAGACTTGTACTCTGGCCTACTGGTTAAGGTCTTAACTCTTACTCTGGCCTAATAGCTAAGGTCTTAGACTCGTACTCTGGCTTAATGGTTAAGGTCTTAACTCTTACTCTGGCCTAATATCTAAGGTCTTAGACTCGTACTCTGGCCTAATGGTTAAGGTCTTAACTCTTACTCTGGCCGAATAGTTAAGGTCTTAGACTCGTACTCTGGCCTACTGGTTAAGGTCTTAACTCTTACTCTGGCCTACTGGTTAAGGTCGTAACTCTTACTCTGGCCTAATAGCTAAGGTCTTAGACTCGTATTCTGGCCTAATGGTTATGGTCTTAACTCTTACACTGGCCTAGTGGTTAAGGTCTTAACTCTTACTCTGGCCTAATAGCTAAGGTCTTTATTCTTACTGTGGCCTAATAGCTAAGGTCTTAACTCTTACTCTGGCCTACTGGTTAAGGTCTTAACTCTTACTCTGGCCTAATAGCTAAGGTCTTAGACTCGTACTCTGGCCTAATAGCTAAGGTCTTAACTCTTACTCTGGCCTAATAGCTAAGGTCTTAGACTCGTACTATGGCCTACAGGTTAAGGTCTTAACTCTTACTCTGGCCTACTGGTTAAGGTCTTAACTCTTACTATGGTCTACAGGTTAAGGTCTTAACTCTTACTCTGGCCTACTGGTTAAGGTCTTAACTCTTACTCTGGCCTAATAGCTAAGGTATTAGACTCGTACTCTGGCCTAATGGTTAATGTCCTAACTCTTACTCTGGCCTAATATCTAAGGTCTTAGACTCGTACTCTGGCCTAATGGTCAAGGTCTTAACTCTTACTCTGGCCTACTGGTTAAGGTATTAACTCTTACTCTGGCCTAATAGCTAAGGTCTTAACTCTTACTCTGGCCTAATAGCTAAGGTATTAGACTCGTACTCTGGCCTAATGGTTAATGTCTTAACCCTTACTCTGGCCTAATAGCTAAGGTCTTAACTCTTACTCTGGCCTAATAGCTATGGTCTTAGACTCGTACTCTGGCCTAATGGTTAAGGTCTTAACTCTTACTCTGGCCTAATAGCTAAGGTCTTAGACTCTACTCTGGCCTAATGGTTGAGGTCTTAACTCTTACTCTGGCCTAATAGCTAAGGTCTTAACTCTTACTCTGGCCTAATAGCTAAGGTCTTAGTCATGTACTCTGGCCTACTGGTTAAGGTCTTAACTCTTACTCTGGCCTAATAGCTAAGGTCATAGACTCGTACTCTGGCCTAATGGTTAAGGTCTTAACTCTTACTCTGGCATAATAGCTAAGGTCTTAGACTCGTACTCTGGCCTAATGGTCAAGGTCTTAACTCTTACTCTGGCCTACTGGTTAAGATATTAACTCTTACTCTGGCCTACTGGTTAAGGTCATACCTCTTACTATGGCCTACAGGTTAAGGTCTTAACTCTTACTCTGGCCTACTGGTTAAGGTCTTAACTCTTACTCTGGCCTAATAGCTAAGGTCTTAGACTCGTACTATGGCCTACAGGTTAAGGTCTTAACTCTTACTCCGGCCTACTGGTTAAGGTCTTAACTCTTACTCTGGCCTAATAGCTAAGGTCTTAGACTCGTACTCTGGCCTAATAGCTAAGGTCTTAGACTCGTACTCTGGCCTAATGGTTAAGGTCTTAACTCTTACTCTGGCCTAATAGCTAAGGTATTAGACTCGTACTCTGGCCTAATGGTTAATGTCCTAACTCTTACTCTGGCCTAATATCTAAGGTCTTAGACTCGTACTCTGGCCTAATGGTCAAGGTCTTAACTCTTACTCTGGCCTACTGGTTAAGATATTAACTCTTACTCTGGCCTAATAGCTAAGGTATTAGACTCGTACTCTGGCCTAATGGTTAGTGTCTTAACTCTTACTCTGGCCTAATATCTAAGGTCTTAAACTCGTACTCTGGCCTAATGGTCAAGGTCTTAACTCTTACTCTGGCCTACTGGTTAAGGTATTAACTCTTACTCTGGCCTAATAGCTAAGGTCTTAACTCTTACTCTGGCCTAATAGCTAAGGTCTTAGATTCGTACTGTTGCCTACTGGTGAAGGTCTTAACTCTTACTCTGGCCTAATGGTTAAGGTCTTAACTCTTACTCTGGCCTAATAGCTAAGGTCTTAGACTCGTACTCTGGCCTAATGGTTTAGGTCTTAACTCTTACTCTGGCCTAATAGCTAAGGTCTTAGACTCGTACTATGGCATAATGGTTTAGGTCTTAACTCTTACTCTGGCCTAATAGCTAAGGCCTTAACTATTACACTGGCCTAATTGCTAAGGTCTTAGACTCATACTCTGGCCTACTGGTTAACATCTTAACTCTTACACTGGCCTAATAGCTAAGGTCTTAGACTCATACTCTGGCCTAATGGTTAAGGTCTTAAACTTACTCTGGCCTAATAGCTAAGGTCTTAGACTCGTACTCTGGCCTAATGGTTAAGGTCTTACCTCTTACTCTGGCCTAATAGCTAAGGTCTTAGACTCGTACTATGGCCTACAGGTTAAGGTCTTAACTCTTACTCTGGCCTACTGGTTAAGGTCATACCTCTTACTATGGCCTACAGGTTAAGGTCTTAACTCTTACTCTGGCCTACTGGTTAAGGTCTTAAATCTTACTCTGGCCTAATAGCTAAGGTCTTAGACTCATACTCTGGCCTAATGGATAAGGTCTTAACTCTTACTCTGGCCTAATAGCTAAGGTCTTAGACTCTTACTCTGGCCTAATTGTTAAGGTCTTAACTCTCACACTGGCCTACTGGTTAAGGTCTTAACTCTTACTATGACCTAATAGATAAGGCCTTAACTCTTACTCTGGCCTAATAGCTAAGGTCTTAGACTCGTACTATGGCCTACAGGTTAAGGTCTTAACTCTTACTCTGGCATAATAGCTAAGGTCTTAACTCTTACTCTGGCCTAATAGCTAAGGTCTTAGACTCCTACTCTGGCCTAATGGTTAAGGTCTAAACTCTTACTATGGCCTAATAGCTAAGGTCTTAGACTCGTACTATGGCATAATGGTTAAGGTCTTAACTCTTACTCTGGCCTACTGGTTAAGGTCTTAACTCTTACTCTGGCCTAATAGCTAAGGTCTTAGACTCGTACTCTGGCCTAATAGCTAAGGTCTTAGACCCGTACTCTGGCCTAATGGTTAAGGTCTTAACTCTTACTCTGGCCTAATAGCTAAGGTCTTAGACTCGTACTCTGGCCTAATGGTTAAGGTCTTAACTCTTACTCTGGCCTAATTGCTAAGGTCTTAGACTCGTACTCTGGCCTAATGGTTAAGGTCTTAACTCTTACTCTGGCCTAATAGCTAAGGTCTTAGACTCGTACTCTGGCGTACTGGTTAAGGTCTTAACTCTTACTCTGGCCTAATGGTTAAGGTCTTAACTCTTACTCTGGCCTACTGATTAAGGTCTTAACTCTTACTCTGGCCTAATAGCTAAGGTCGTAGAATCGTACTCTGGCCTAATGGTTAAGGTCTTAACTCTTACTCTGGTCTACTGGTTAAGGTCTTAACTCTTACTCTGGCCTAATAGCTAAGGTCTTAGACTCGTACTCTGGCCTAATGGTTAAGGTCTTAACTCTTACTCTGGCCTAATAGCTAAGGTCTTAGACTCATACTCTGGCCTAATGGTTAAGGTCTTAACTCTTACTCTGGCCTAATAGCTAAGGTCTTAGACTCGTACTATGGCCTACAGGTTAAGGTCTTAACTCTTACTCTGGCCTAATAGCTAAGGTCTTAACTCTTACTCTGGCCTAATAGCTAAGGTCTTATACTCATACTCTGGCCTAATGGTTAAGGTATTAACTCTTACTCTGGCCTAATAGCTAAGGTCTTAACTCTTACTCTGGCCTAAAAGCTAAGGTCTTAGACTCGTACTATGGCCTACAGGTTAAGGTCTTAACTCTTACTCTGGCCTAATAGCTAAGGTCTAAGTATCGTACTCTGGCCTACAGGTTAAGGTCTTAACTCTTACTCTGGCCTAATAGCTAAGGTCTTAGACTCGTACTGTGGCCTAATAGCTAAGGTCTTAACTCTTACTCTGGCCTAATAGCTAAGGTCTTAGACTCATACTCTGGCCTGATGGTTAAGGTCTTAACTCTTACTCTGGCCTACTGGTTAAGGTCTTAACTCGTACTCTGGCCTAAAAGCTAAGGTCTTAGACTCGTACTCTGGCATAATGGTTAAGGTCTTAACTCTTACTCTGGCCGAATAGTTAAGGTCTTAGACTTGTACTCTGGCCTACTGGTTAAGGTCTTAACTCTTACTCTGGCCTATTGGTTAAGGTCGTAACTCTTACTCTGGCCTAATAGCTAAGGTCTTAGACTCGTATTCTGGCCTAATGGTTATGGTCTTAACTCTTACACTGGCCTAGTGGTTAAGGTCTTAACTCTTACTCTGGCCTAATAGCTAAGGTCTTTATTCTTACTGTGGCCTAATAGCTAAGGTCTTAACTCTTACTCTGGCCTACTGGTTAAGGTCTTAACTCTTACTCTGGCCTAATAGCTAAGGTCTTAGACTCGTACTCTGGCCTAATAGCTGAGGTCTTAACTCTTACTCTGGCCTAATAGCTAAGGTCTTAGACTCGTACTATGGCCTACAGGTTAAGGTCTTAACTCTTACTCTGGCCTACTGGTTAAGGTCTTAACTCTTACTATGGTCTACAGGTTAAGGTCTTAACTCTTACTCTGGCCTACTGGTTAAGGTCTTAACTCTTACTCTGGCCTAATAGCTAAGGTATTAGACTCGTACTCTGGCCTAATGGTTAATGTCCTAACTCTTACTCTGGCCTAATATCTAAGGTCTTAGACTCGTACTCTGGCCTAATGGTCAAGGTCTTAACTCTTACTCTGGCCTACTGGTTAAGGTATTAACTCTTACTCTGGCCTAATAGCTAAGGTCTTAACTCTTACTCTGGCCTAATAGCTAAGGTATTAGACTCGTACTCTGGCCTAATGGTTAATGTCTTAACCCTTACTCTGGCCTAATAGCTAAGGTCTTAACTCTTACTCTGGCCTAATAGCTATGGTCTTAGACTCGTACTCTGGCCTAATGGTTAAGGTCTTAACTCTTACTCTGGCCTAATAGCTAAGGTCTTAGACTCTACTCTGGCCTAATGGTTGAGGTCTTAACTCTTACTCTGGCCTAATAGCTAAGGTCTTAACTCTTACTCTGGCCTAATAGCTAAGGTCTTAGTCATGTACTCTGGCCTACTGGTTAAGGTCTTAACTCTTACTCTGGCCTAATAGCTAAGGTATTAGACTCGTACTCTGGCCTAATGGTTAATGTCCTAACTCTTACTCTGGCCTACTGATTAAGGTCTTAACTGTTACTCTGGCCTAATAGCTACGGTCTTAACTCTTACTCTGGCCTAATAGCTAAGGTCTTAGACTTGTACTCTGGCCTAATGGTTAAGGTCTTAACTCTTACTCTGGCCTACTGATTAAGGTCTTAACTCTTACTCTGGCCTAATAGCTAAGGTCTTAACTATTACTCTGGCCTAATAGCTAAGTTCTTTGACTCGTACTCTGGCCTAATGGTTAAGGTCTTAACTCTTACTCTGGCCAAATAGCTAAGGTCTTAGACTCGTACTATGGCCTACAGGTTAAGGTCTTAACTCTTACTCAGGCCTAATAGCTAAGGTCTTAACTCTTACTCTGGCCTACTGGTTAAGGTCTTAACTCTTACTCTGGCCTAATAGCTAAGGTCTTAGACTCGTACTCTGGCCTAATGGTTAAGGTCTTAACTCTTACTCTGGCCGACTGGTTAAGTTCTTAACTCTTACTCTGGCCTAATAGCTAACGTCTTAACTCTTACTCTGGCCTAATAGCTAAGGTCTTATCTCTTACACTGGCCTAATAGCTAAGGTCTTAGACTCGTACTCTGGCCTAATGGTTAAGGTCATAACTCTTGCTCTGGCTAAATAGCTAAGGTCTTAGACTCGTACTCTGGCCTACTGGTTAAGGTCTTAACTCTTACTCTGGCCTACTGGTTAAGGTCTTAACTTTTACTCTGGCCTAATAGCTAAGGTCTTAGACTCGTACTCTAGCATAATGGTTAAGGTGTTAACTCTTACTCTGGCCTACTGGTTAAGGTCTTAACTCTTACTCTGGCCTAATAGCTAAGGTCTTAACTCTTACTCTGGCCTACTGGTTAAGGTCTTAACTCTTACTCTGGCCTACTGGTTAAGGTCTTAACTCTTACTATGGCCTAATAGCTAAGGTCTTAGACTCGTACTCTGTCCTAATGGTTAAGGTCTTAACTCTTACTCTTGCCTACTGGTTAAGGTCTTAACTCTTACTCTGGCCTAATGGTTGAGGTCTTAATTTTTACTCTGGCCTAATAGCTAAGGTCTAAGACTCATACACTGGCCTACTGGTTAAGGTCTTAACTCTTACTCTGGCCTAATAGCTAAGGTCTTAACTCTTACTCTGGCCTAATAGCTAAGGTCTTAGACTCGTACTCTGGCCTAATGGTTAAGGTCTTAACTCTAAATCTGGCCTACTGGTTAAGGTCTTAACTCTTACTCTGGCCTAATAGCTAAGGTCTTAGACTCGTACTCTGGCCTAATGGTTAAGGTCTTAACTCTTACTCTGGCCTAATAGCTAAGGTATTAGACTCGTACTCTGGCCTAATGGTTAATGTCCTAACTCTTACTCTGGCCTAATATCTAAGGTCTTAGACTCGTACTCTGGCCTAATGGTCAAGGTCTTAACTCTTACTCTGGCCTACTGGTTAAGATATTAACTCTTACTCTGGCCTAATAGCTAAGGTATTAGACTCGTACTCTGGCCTAATGGTTAGTGTCTTAACTCTTACTCTGGCCTAATATCTAAGGTCTTAAACTCGTACTCTGGCCTAATGGTCAAGGTCTTAACTCTTACTCTGGCCTACTGGTTAAGGTATTAACTCTTACTCTGGCCTAATAGCTAAGGTCTTAACTCTTACTCTGGCCTAATAGCTAAGGTCTTAGATTCGTACTGTTGCCTACTGGTGAAGGTCTTAACTCTTACTCTGGCCTAATGGTTAAGGTCTTAACTCTTACTCTGGCCTAATAGCTAAGGTCTTAGACTCGTACTCTGGCCTAATGGTTTAGGTCTTAACTCTTACTCTGGCCTAATAGCTAAGGTCTTAGACTCGTACTATGGCATAATGGTTTAGGTCTTAACTCTTACTCTGGCCTAATAGCTAAGGCCTTAACTATTACACTGGCCTAATTGCTAAGGTCTCAGACTCATACTCTGGCCTACTGGTTAACGTCTTAACTCTTACACTGGCCTAATAGCTAAGGTCTTAGACTCATACTCTGGCCTAATGGTTAAGGTCTTAAACTTACTCTGGCCTAATAGCTAAGGTCTTAGACTCGTACTCTGGCCTAATGGTTAAGGTCTTACCTCTTACTCTGGCCTAATAGCTAAGGTCTTAGACTCGTACTATGGCCTACAGGTTAAGGTCTTAACTCTTACTCTGGCCTACTGGTTAAGGTCATACCTCTTACTATGGCCTACAGGTTAAGGTCTTAACTCTTACTCTGGCCTACTGGTTAAGGTCTTAACTCTTACTCTGGCCTAATAGCTAAGGTCTTAGACTCGTACTCTGGCCTAATGGATAAGGTCTTAACTCTTACTCTGGCCTAATAGCTAAGGTCTTAGACTCTTACTCTGGCCTAATTGTTAAGGTCTTAACTCTCACACTGGCCTACTGGTTAAGGTCTTAACTCTTACTATGACCTAATAGATAAGGCCTTAACTCTTACTCTGGCCTAATAGCTAAGGTCTTAGACTCGTACTATGGCCTACAGGTTAAGGTCTTAACTCTTACTCTGGCATAATAGCTAAGGTCTTAACTCTTACTCTGGCCTAATAGCTAAGGTCTTAGACTCCTACTCTGGCCTAATGGTTAAGGTCTAAACTCTTACTATGGCCTAATAGCTAAGGTCTTAGACTCGTACTATGGCATAATGGTTAAGGTCTTAACTCTTACTCTGGCCTACTGGTTAAGGTCTTAACTCTTACTCTGGCCTAATAGCTAAGGTCTTAGACTCGTACTCTGGCCTAATAGCTAAGGTCTTAGACCCGTACTCTGGCCTAATGGTTAAGGTCTTAACTCTTACTCTGGCCTAATAGCTAAGGTCTTAGACTCGTACTCTGGCCTAATGGTTAAGGTCTTAACTCTTACTCTGGCCTAATTGCTAAGGTCTTAGACTCGTACTCTGGCCTAATGGTTAAGGTCTTAACTCTTACTCTGGCCTAATAGCTAAGGTCTTAGACTCGTACTCTGGCGTACTGGTTAAGGTCTTAACTCTTACTCTGGCCTAATGGTTAAGGTCTTAACTCTTACTCTGGCCTACTGATTAAGGTCTTAACTCTTACTCTGGCCTAATAGCTAAGGTCGTAGAATCGTACTCTGGCCTAATGGTTAAGGTCTTAACTCTTACTCTGGTCTACTGGTTAAGGTCTTAACTCTTACTCTGGCCTAATAGCTAAGGTCTTAGACTCGTACTCTGGCCTAATGGTTAAGGTCTTAACTCTTACTCTGGCCTAATAGCTAAGGTCTTAGACTCATACTCTGGCCTAATGGTTAAGGTCTTAACTCTTACTCTGGCCTAATAGCTAAGGTCTTAGACTCGTACTATGGCCTACAGGTTAAGGTCTTAAATCTTACTCTGGCCTAATAGCTAAGGTCTTAACTCTTACTCTGGCCTAATAGCTAAGGTCTTATACTCATACTCTGGCCTAATGGTTAAGGTATTAACTCTTACTCTGGCCTAATAGCTAAGGTCTTAACTCTTACTCTGGCCTAAAAGCTAAGGTCTTAGACTCGTACTATGGCCTACAGGTTAAGGTCTTAACTCTTACTCTGGCCTAATAGCTAAGGTCTAAGTATCGTACTCTGGCCTACAGGTTAAGGTCTTAACTCTTACTCTGGCCTAATAGCTAAGGTCTTAGACTCGTACTGTGGCCTAATAGCTAAGGTCTTAACTCTTACTCTGGCCTAATAGCTAAGGTCTTAGACTCATACTCTGGCCTGATGGTTAAGGTCTTAACTCTTACTCTGGCCTACTGGTTAAGGTCTTAACTCGTACTCTGGCCTAAAAGCTAAGGTCTTAGACTCGTACTCTGGCATAATGGTTAAGGTCTTAACTCTTACTCTGGCCGAATAGTTAAGGTCTTAGACTTGTACTCTGGCCTACTGGTTAAGGTCTTAACTCTTACTCTGGCCTATTGGTTAAGGTCGTAACTCTTACTCTGGCCTAATAGCTAAGGTCTTAGACTCGTATTCTGGCCTAATGGTTATGGTCTTAACTCTTACACTGGCCTAGTGGTTAAGGTCTTAACTCTTACTCTGGCCTAATAGCTAAGGTCTTTATTCTTACTGTGGCCTAATAGCTAAGGTCTTAACTCTTACTCTGGCCTACTGGTTAAGGTCTTAACTCTTACTCTGGCCTAATAGCTAAGGTCTTAGACTCGTACTCTGGCCTAATAGCTAAGGTCTTAACTCTTACTCTGGCCTAATAGCTAAGGTCTTAGACTCGTACTATGGCCTACAGGTTAAGGTCTTAACTCTTACTCTGGCCTACTGGTTAAGGTCTTAACTCTTACTATGGTCTACAGGTTAAGGTCTTAACTCTTACTCTGGCCTACTGGTTAAGGTCTTAACTCTTACTCTGGCCTAATAGCTAAGGTATTAGACTCGTACTCTGGCCTAATGGTTAATGTCCTAACTCTTACTCTGGCCTAATATCTAAGGTCTTAGACTCGTACTCTGGCCTAATGGTCAAGGTCTTAACTCTTACTCTGGCCTACTGGTTAAGGTATTAACTCTTACTCTGGCCTAATAGCTAAGGTCTTAACTCTTACTCTGGCCTAATAGCTAAGGTATTAGACTCGTACTCTGGCCTAATGGTTAATGTCTTAACCCTTACTCTGGCCTAATAGCTAAGGTATTAACTCTTACTCTGGCCTAATAGCTAAGGTCTTAACTCTTACTCTGGCCTAATAGCTAAGGTATTAGACTCGTACTCTGGCCTAATGGTTAAGGTCTTAACTCTTACTCTGGCCTAATAGCTAAGGTCTTAGACTCTACTCTGGCCTAATGGTTGAGGTCTTAACTCTAAATCTGGCCTACTGGTTAAGGTCTTAACTCTTACTCTGGCCTAATAGCTAAGGTCTTAGACTCGTACTCTGGCCTAATGGTTAAGGTCTTAACTCTTACTCTGGCCTAATAGCTAAGGTATTAGACTCGTACTCTGGCCTAATGGTTAATGTCCTAACTCTTACTCTGGCCTAATATCTAAGGTCTTAGACTCGTACTCTGGCCTAATGGTCAAGGTCTTAACTCTTACTCTGGCCTACTGGTTAAGATATTAACTCTTACTCTGGCCTAATAGCTAAGGTATTAGACTCGTACTCTGGCCTAATGGTTAGTGTCTTAACTCTTACTCTGGCCTAATATCTAAGGTCTTAAACTCGTACTCTGGCCTAATGGTCAAGGTCTTAACTCTTACTCTGGCCTACTGGTTAAGGTATTAACTCTTACTCTGGCCTAATAGCTAAGGTCTTAACTCTTACTCTGGCCTAATAGCTAAGGTCTTAGATTCGTACTGTTGCCTACTGGTGAAGGTCTTAACTCTTACTCTGGCCTAATGGTTAAGGTCTTAACTCTTACTCTGGCCTAATAGCTAAGGTCTTAGACTCGTACTCTGGCCTAATGGTTTAGGTCTTAACTCTTACTCTGGCCTAATAGCTAAGGTCTTAGACTCGTACTATGGCATAATGGTTTAGGTCTTAACTCTTACTCTGGCCTAATAGCTAAGGCCTTAACTATTACACTGGCCTAATTGCTAAGGTCTCAGACTCATACTCTGGCCTACTGGTTAACGTCTTAACTCTTACACTGGCCTAATAGCTAAGGTCTTAGACTCATACTCTGGCCTAATGGTTAAGGTCTTAAACTTACTCTGGCCTAATAGCTAAGGTCTTAGACTCATACTCTGGCCTAATGGTTAAGGTCTTACCTCTTACTCTGGCCTAATAGCTAAGGTCTTAGACTCGTACTATGGCCTACAGGTTAAGGTCTTAACTCTTACTCTGGCCTACTGGTTAAGGTCATACCTCTTACTATGGCCTACAGGTTAAGGTCTTAACTCTTACTCTGGCCTACTGGTTAAGGTCTTAACTCTTACTCTGGCCTAATAGCTAAGGTCTTAGACTCGTACTCTGGCCTAATGGATAAGGTCTTAACTCTTACTCTGGCCTAATAGCTAAGGTCTTAGACTCTTACTCTGGCCTAATTGTTAAGGTCTTAACTCTCACACTGGCCTACTGGTTAAGGTCTTAACTCTTACTATGACCTAATAGATAAGGCCTTAACTCTTACTCTGGCCTAATAGCTAAGGTCTTAGACTCGTACTATGGACTACAGGTTAAGGTCTTAACTCTTACTCTGGCATAATAGCTAAGGTCTTAACTCTTACTCTGGCCTAATAGCTAAGGTCTTAGACTCCTACTCTGGCCTAATGGTTAAGGTCTAAACTCTTACTATGGCCTAATAGCTAAGGTCTTAGACTCGTACTATGGCATAATGGTTAAGGTCTTAACTCTTACTCTGGCCTACTGGTTAAGGTCTTAACTCTTACTCTGGCCTAATAGCTAAGGTCTTAGACTCGTACTCTGGCCTAATAGCTAAGGTCTTAGACCCGTACTCTGGCCTAATGGTTAAGGTCTTAACTCTTACTCTGGCCTAATAGCTAAGGTCTTAGACTCGTACTCTGGCCTAATGGTTAAGGTCTTAACTCTTACTCTGGCCTAATTGCTAAGGTCTTAGACTCGTACTCTGGCCTAATGGTTAAGGTCTTAACTCTTACTCTGGCCTAATAGCTAAGGTCTTAGACTCGTACTCTGGCGTACTGGTTAAGGTCTTAACTCTTACTCTGGCCTAATGGTTAAGGTCTTAACTCTTACTCTGGCCTACTGATTAAGGTCTTAACTCTTACTCTGGCCTAATAGCTAAGGTCGTAGAATCGTACTCTGGCCTAATGGTTAAGGTCTTAACTCTTACTCTGGTCTACTGGTTAAGGTCTTAACTCTTACTCTGGCCTAATAGCTAAGGTCTTAGACTCGTACTCTGGCCTAATGGTTAAGGTCTTAACTCTTACTCTGGCCTAATAGCTAAGGTCTTAGACTCATACTCTGGCCTAATGGTTAAGGTCTTAACTCTTACTCTGGCCTAATAGCTAAGGTCTTAGACTCGTACTATGGCCTACAGGTTAAGGTCTTAAATCTTACTCTGGCCTAATAGCTAAGGTCTTAACTCTTACTCTGGCCTAATAGCTAAGGTCTTATACTCATACTCTGGCCTAATGGTTAAGGTATTAACTCTTACTCTGGCCTAATAGCTAAGGTCTTAACTCTTACTCTGGCCTAAAAGCTAAGGTCTTAGACTCGTACTATGGCCTACAGGTTAAGGTCTTAACTCTTACTCTGGCCTAATAGCTAAGGTCTAAGTATCGTACTCTGGCCTACAGGTTAAGGTCTTAACTCTTACTCTGGCCTAATAGCTAAGGTCTTAGACTCGTACTGTGGCCTAATAGCTAAGGTCTTAACTCTTACTCTGGCCTAATAGCTAAGGTCTTAGACTCATACTCTGGCCTGATGGTTAAGGTCTTAACTCTTACTCTGGCCTACTGGTTAAGGTCTTAACTCGTACTCTGGCCTAAAAGCTAAGGTCTTAGACTCGTACTCTGGCATAATGGTTAAGGTCTTAACTCTTACTCTGGCCGAATAGTTAAGGTCTTAGACTTGTACTCTGGCCTACTGGTTAAGGTCTTAACTCTTACTCTGGCCTATTGGTTAAGGTCGTAACTCTTACTCTGGCCTAATAGCTAAGGTCTTAGACTCGTATTCTGGCCTAATGGTTATGGTCTTAACTCTTACACTGGCCTAGTGGTTAAGGTCTTAACTCTTACTCTGGCCTAATAGCTAAGGTCTTTATTCTTACTGTGGCCTAATAGCTAAGGTCTTAACTCTTACTCTGGCCTACTGGTTAAGGTCTTAACTCTTACTCTGGCCTAATAGCTAAGGTCTTAGACTCGTACTCTGGCCTAATAGCTAAGGTCTTAACTCTTACTCTGGCCTAATAGCTAAGGTCTTAGACTCGTACTATGGCCTACAGGTTAAGGTCTTAACTCTTACTCTGGCCTACTGGTTAAGGTCTTAACTCTTACTATGGTCTACAGGTTAAGGTCTTAACTCTTACTCTGGCCTACTGGTTAAGGTCTTAACTCTTACTCTGGCCTAATAGCTAAGGTATTAGACTCGTACTCTGGCCTAATGGTTAATGTCCTAACTCTTACTCTGGCCTAATATCTAAGGTCTTAGACTCGTACTCTGGCCTAATGGTCAAGGTCTTAACTCTTACTCTGGCCTACTGGTTAAGGTATTAACTCTTACTCTGGCCTAATAGCTAAGGTCTTAACTCTTACTCTGGCCTAATAGCTAAGGTATTAGACTCGTACTCTGGCCTAATGGTTAATGTCTTAACCCTTACTCTGGCCTAATAGCTAAGGTCTTAACTCTTACTCTGGCCTAATAGCTATGGTCTTAGACTCGTACTCTGGCCTAATGGTTAAGGTCTTAACTCTTACTCTGGCCTAATAGCTAAGGTCTTAGACTCTACTCTGGCCTAATGGTTGAGGTCTTAACTCTTACTCTGGCCTAATAGCTAAGGTCTTAACTCTTACTCTGGCCTAATAGCTACGGTCTTAGTCATGTACTCTGGCCTACTGGTTAAGGTCTTAACTCTTACTCTGGCCTAATAGCTAAGGTATTAGACTCGTACTCTGGCCTAATGGTTAATGTCCTAACTCTTACTCTGGCCTACTGATTAAGGTCTTAACTGTTACTCTGGCCTAATAGCTACGGTCTTAACTCTTACTCTGGCCTAATAGCTAAGGTCTTAGACTTGTACTCTGGCCTAATGGTTAAGGTCTTAACTCTTACTCTGGCCTACTGATTAAGGTCTTAACTCTTACTCTGGCCTAATAGCTAAGGTCTTAACTATTACTCTGGCCTAATAGCTAAGTTCTTTGACTCGTACTCTGGCCTAATGGTTAAGGTCTTAACTCTTACTCTGGCCAAATAGCTAAGGTCTTAGACTCGTACTATGGCCTACAGGTTAAGGTCTTAACTCTTACTCAGGCCTAATAGCTAAGGTCTTAACTCTTACTCTGGCCTACTGGTTAAGGTCTTAACTCTTACTCTGGCCTAATAGCTAAGGTCTTAGACTCGTACTCTGGCCTAATGGTTAAGGTCTTAACTCTTACTCTGGCCGACTGGTTAAGTTCTTAACTCTTACTCTGGCCTAATAGCTAACGTCTTAACTCTTACTCTGGCCTAATAGCTAAGGTCTTATCTCTTACACTGGCCTAATAGCTAAGGTCTTAGACTCGTACTCTGGCCTAATGGTTAAGGTCATAACTCTTGCTCTGGCTAAATAGCTAAGGTCTTAGACTCGTACTCTGGCCTACTGGTTAAGGTCTTAACTCTTACTCTGGCCTACTGGTTAAGGTCTTAACTTTTACTCTGGCCTAATAGCTAAGGTCTTAGACTCGTACTCTAGCATAATGGTTAAGGTGTTAACTCTTACTCTGGCCTACTGGTTAAGGTCTTAACTCTTACTCTGGCCTAATAGCTAAGGTCTTAACTCTTACTCTGGCCTACTGGTTAAGGTCTTAACTCTTACTCTGGCCTACTGGTTAAGGTCTTAACTCTTACTATGGCCTAATAGCTAAGGTCTTAGACTCGTACTCTGTCCTAATGGTTAAGGTCTTAACTCTTACTCTTGCCTACTGGTTAAGGTCTTAACTCTTACTCTGGCCTAATGGTTGAGGTCTTAATTTTTACTCTGGCCTAATAGCTAAGGTCTAAGACTCATACACTGGCCTACTGGTTAAGGTCTTAACTCTTACTCTGGCCTAATAGCTAAGGTCTTAACTCTTACTCTGGCCTAATAGCTAAGGTCTTAGACTCGTACTCTGGCCTAATGGTTAAGGTCTTAACTCTAAATCTGGCCTACTGGTTAAGGTCTTAACTCTTACTCTGGCCTAATAGCTAAGGTCTTAGACACATACTCTGGCCTAATGGTTAAGGTCTTAACTCTTACTCTGGCCTACTGTTTAAGGTCTTTACTCTTACTCTGGCCTAATAGCTAAGGTCTTAACTCTTACTCTGGCCTAATAGCTAAGGTCTTAACTCTTACTCTGGCCTAATAGCTATGGTCTTAGACTCGTACTCTGGCCTAATGGTTAAGGTCTTAACTCTTACTCTGGCCTAATAGCTAAGGTCTTAACTCTTACTCTGGCCTAATAGCTAAGGTCTTAACTCTTACTCTGGCCTTATAGCTAAGGTCTTAGACTCGTACTCTGGCCTAATGGTTAAGGTCTTCACTTTTACTCTGGCCTAATAGCTAAGGTCTTAGACTCGTACTATGGCCTACAGGTTAAGGTCTTAACTCTTACTCTGGCCTAATAGCTAAGGTCTTAACTCTTACTCTGGCCTAATAGCTATGGTCTTAGACTCGTACTCTGGCCTAATGGTTAAGGTCTTAACTCTTACTCTGGCCTAATAGCTAAGGTCTTAACTTTTACTGTGGCCTAATAGCTAAGGTCTTAGACCCGTACTCTGGCCTAATGGTTAAGGTCTTAACTCTTACTCTGGCCTAATAGCTAAGGTCTTAGACTCGTACTCTGGCCTACTGGTTAAGGTCTTAACTCTTACTCTGGCCTAATAGCTAGAGTCTTAGACTCGTACTCTGGCCTAATGGTTAAGGTCTTAACTCTTACTCTGGCCTAATAGCTAAGGTCTTAGACTCGTACTATGGCCTACAGGTTAAGGTCTTAGATCTTACTCTGGCCTAATAGCTAAGGTCTTACTCACTCTGGCCTAATTGCTACGGTCTTAGACTCGTACTATGGCCTACAGGTTAAGGTCTTAACTCTTACTCTGGCCTAATAGCTAAGGTCTTACCTCTTACTCTGGCCTACTGGTTAAGGTCTTAACTCTTACTCTGGCCTAATGGCTAAGGTCTTAGACTCATACTCTGGACTAATGGTTAAGGTCTTAACTCTTACTCTGGCCTACTGGTTAAGGTCTTAACTCTTACTTTGGCCTAATAGCTAAGGTCTTAACTCTTACTCTGGCCTAATAGCTAATGTCTTAACTCTTACTCTGGCCTAATAGCTAAGGTCTTAGACTCATACTCTGGCCTAATGGTTAAGGTCTTAACTCTTACTCTTGCCTACTGGTTAAGGTCTTAACTCTTACTCTGGCCTACTGGTTAAGTTCTTAACTCTTACTCTGGCCTAATAGCCAAGGTCTTAGCCTCATACTCTGGCCTACTGGTTAAGGTCTTAACTCTTACTCTGGCCTAATAGCTAAGGTCTTAACTCTTACTCTGGCCTAATAGCTATGGTCTTAGACTCGTACTCTGGCCTAATGGTTAAGGTCTTAGACTCATACTCTGGCCTAATGGTTAAGGTCTTAACTCTTACTCTGGCCTACTGGTTAAGGTCTTAACTCTTACTTTGGCCTAATAGCTAAGGTCTTAACTCTTACTCTGGCCTAATAGCTAAGGTCTTAACTCTTACTCTGGCCTAATCGCTAAGGTCTTAGACTCGTACTCTGGCCTAATGGTTAAGGTCTTAACTCTTACTCTTGCCTACTCGTTAAGGTCTTAACTCTTACTCTGGCCTACTGGTTAAGGTCTTAACTCTTACTCTGGCCTAATAGCCAAGGTCTTAGACTCATACTCTGGCCTACTGGTTAAGGTCTTAACTCTTACTCTGGCCTACTGGTTAAGGTCTTTACTCTTACTCTGGCCTAATAGCTAAGGTCTTAACTCTTACTCTGGCCTAATAGCTAAGGTCTTAACTCTTACTCTGGCCTAATAGCTATGGTCTTAGACTCATACTCTGGCCTAATGGTTAAGGTCTTAACTCTTACTCTGGCCTAATAGCTAAGGTCTTAACTCTTACTCTGGCCTAATAGCTAAGGTCTTAGACTCTACTCTGGCCTAATGGTTAAGGTCTTAACTCTTACTCTGGCCTAATAGCTAAGGTCTTAGTCACGTACTCTGGCCTACTGGTTAAGGTCTTAACTCTTACTCTGGCCTAATAGCTAAGGTCATAGACTCGTACTCTGGCCTAATGGTTAAGGTCTTAACTCTCACTCTGGCCTAATAGCTAAGGTCTTAACTCTTACTCTGGCCTAATAGCTAAGGTCTTAGACTCGTACTCTGGCCTAATGGTTGAGGTCTTAACTCTTACTCTGGCCTAATAGCTAAGGTCTTAGACTCGTACTCTGGCCTAATGGTTAAGGTCTTAACTCTTACTCTGGCGTAATAGCTAATGTCTGAGACTCGTACTTTGGCCTAATGGCTAAGGTCTTCGACTCATACTCTGGCTAAGGTCTTAGACTCGAACTCTGGCCTACTGGTTAAGGTCTTAACTCTTACTCTGGCCTAATGGCTAAGGTCTTAGACTCAAACTCTGGCCTAATAGCCAAGGTCTTAGCCTCATACTCTGGCCTACTGGTTAAGGTCTTAACTCTTACTCTGGCCTAATAGCTAAGGTCTTAACTCTTACTCTGGCCTAATAGCTATGGTCTTAGACTCGTACTCTGGCCTAATGGTTAAGGTCTTAGACTCATACTCTGGCCTAATGGTTAAGGTCTTAACTCTTACTCTGGCCTACTGGTTAAGGTCTTAACTCTTACTTTGGCCTAATAGCTAAGGTCTTAACTCTTACTCTGGCCTAATAGCTAAGGTCTTAACTCTTACTCTGGCCTAATCGCTAAGGTCTTAGACTCGTACTCTGGCCTAATGGTTAAGGTCTTAACTCTTACTCTTGCCTACTCGTTAAGGTCTTAACTCTTACTCTGGCCTACTGGTTAAGGTCTTAACTCTTACTCTGGCCTAATAGCCAAGGTCTTAGACTCATACTCTGGCCTACTGGTTAAGGTCTTTACTCTTACTCTGGCCTAATAGCTAAGGTCTTAACTCTTACTCTGGCCTAATAGCTAAGGTCTTAACTCTTACTCTGGCCTAATAGCTATGGTCTTAGACTCATACTCTGGCCTAATGGTTAAGGTCTTAACTCTTACTCTGGCCTAATAGCTAAGGTCTTAACTCTTACTCTGGCCTAATAGCTAAGGTCTTAGACTCTACTCTGGCCTAATGGTTAAGGTCTTAACTCTTACTCTGGCCTAATAGCTAAGGTCTTAGTCACGTACTCTGGCCTACTGGTTAAGGTCTTAACTCTTACTCTGGCCTAATAGCTAAGGTCATAGACTCGTACTCTGGCCTAATGGTTAAGGTCTTAACTCTCACTCTGGCCTAATAGCTAAGGTCTTAACTCTTACTCTGGCCTAATAGCTAAGGTCTTAGACTCGTACTCTGGCCTAATGGTTGAGGTCTTAACTCTTACTCTGGCCTAATAGCTAAGGTCTTAACTCTTACTATGGCCTAATAGCTAAGGTCTTAGACTCGTACTCTGGCCTAATGGTTAAGGTCTTAACTCTTACTCTGGCGTAATAGCTAATGTCTGAGACTCGTACTTTGGCCTAATGGCTAAGGTCTTCGACTCATACTCTGGCTAAGGTCTTAGACTCGTACTCTGGCCTACTGGTTAAGGTCTTAACTCTTACTCTGGCCTAATGGCTAAGGTCTTAGACTCAAACTCTGGCCTAATAGCTAAGGTCTTAGACTCGTACTCTGGCCTAATGGCTAAGGTCTTAGACTCGTACTCTGGCCTAATAGCTAAGGTCTTAGACTCGTACTCTGGCCTACTGGTTAAGGTCTCAACTCTTACTCTGGCCTAATAGCTAAGGTCTTAGACTCGAACTCTGGCCTAATAGCTAAGGTCTTAGACTCGTACTCTGGCCTACTGGTTAAGGTCTTAACTCTTACTCTGGCCTAATAGCTAAGGTCTTAGACTCGTACTGTGGCCTAATGGTTAAGGTCTTAACTCTTACTCTGGCTTAATAGCTAAGGTCTTAGACTCGTACTCTGGCCTAATGGTTAAGGTCTTAACTCTTACTAGGGCCTAATAGCTAAGGTCTTAGACTCGTACTCTGGCCTAATGGTTAAGGTCTTAACTCTTACTCTGGCCTAATAGCTAAGGTCTTAGACTCGTACTCTGGCCTAATAGCTAAGGTCTTAGAGTCGTACTCTGGCCTACTGGTTAAGGTCTTAACTCTTACTCTGGCCTAATAGCTAAGGTCTTAACTCTAGCTCTGGCCTAATAGCTAAGGTCTTAGACTCGTACTCTGGCCTAATGGTTAAGGTCTTAACTCTTACTCTGGCC
>NW_028187916.1:0-16308 GCF_964204655.1 Triturus cristatus | reverse complement strand
AGATGGAGTACGAGATGGAGGTGGGAGATGGAGATGGAGAGGGAGATGGAGATGGAGTGGGAGATAGAGTGGGAGATGGAGATGGAGTGGGAGATGGAGATGGAGTGGGAGATGGAGTGGGAGATGGAGTGGGAGATGGAGAGGGAGATGGAGTGGGAGATGGAGTGGGAGATGGAGATTTAGATGGAGGTGGGAGATGGAGGTGGGAGATGGAGATGGAGTGGGAGATGGAGATGGAGTGGGAGATGGAGTGGGAGATGGAGTGGGAGATGGAGAGGGAATGGGAGAGGGTGATGGAGTTGGAGATGGAGTGGGAGATGGAGATGGAATGGGAGAGGGAGATGGAGTGGGAGATGGAGTGGGAGATGGAGATGGAATGGGAGATGGAGATGGAGTTGGAGATGGAGTGGGAGATGGAGTTGGAGATGGAGTGGGAGATGGAGATGGAGTGGGAGATGGAGATGGAGTGGGAGATGGAGTGGGAGATGGGAGATGGAGACGGAATAGGAGATGGAGATTTAGATGGAGTGGGATATGAAGTGGGATATGGAGTGGGAGATGGAGTGGGAGATGGAGAGGGAGATGGAGTGGGAGATGGAGTGGGATATGGAGAGGGAGATGGAGTGGGAGATGGAGATTTAGATGGAGGTGGGAGATGTAGTGGGAGATGAAGATGGAGTGGGAGATGGAGTGGGAGATGGAGGTGGGAGATGGAGATGGAGTGAGAGATGGAGATGGAGTGGAAGATGGAGTGGAAGATGGAGTGGGAGATGGAGTGGGAGATGGAGTGGGAGATGGAGTGGAAGATGGAGTGGTAGATGAAGATGTAGTGGGAGATGGAGTGGAAGATGGAGTGGGAGATGGAGATGGAGTGGGAGATGGAGATGGATATGGAGTTGGAGATGGAGATGAGTGGGAGATGGAGAATGAGATGGAGATGGAGTGGGAGATGGAGATGGAGTGGGAGATGGAGTGGGAGATGGAGATGGAGTGGGAGATGGACTGGGAGATGGAGTAGGAGATGGAGCGGGAGATGGAGTGGGAGATGGAGATGGAGTGGGAGATGGAGATGGAGATGGAGTGGGAGATGGAGTTGGAGTGGGAGATGGAGTGGGAGATGGAGTGGGAGATGGAGTGGGAGATGGAGTGGGAGAAGGAGTGGGAGAAGGAGATGGAGTGAGAGATGGAGTGGGAGATGGAGATGGAGTGGGAAATGGAGGTGGGAGATGGAGATGGAGTGGGAGATGGAGATGGAGTGGGAGATGGAGTGGGAGATGGAGATGGAGTGGGAGATGGAGATGGAGTGGGAGATGGAGATGGAGTGGGAGCTAGAGATGGAGTGGGAGATGGAGTGGGAGATGGAGTGGGAGAAGGAGAGGGCGATGGAGTGGAGATGGAGATGGAGTGGGAGATGGAGTGGGAGATGGAGATTTAGATGGAGGTGGGAGATATAGTGGGAGATGGAGATGGAGTGGGAGATGGAGTGGGAGATGGAGATTTAGATGGAGGTGGGAGATGGAGTGGGAGATGGAGGTGGGAGATGGAGGTGGGAGATGGAGATGGAGATGGAGTGGGAGATGGAGTGGAAGATGGAGTGGGAGATGGAGTGGGAGATGGAGAGGTTGATGGAGTGGGAGATGGAGTGGGAGATGGCGTGGGAGATGGAGAGGGAGATGGAGTGGGAGATTGAGTGGGAGATGGAGATGCAGTGGGAGATGGAGTGGGAGATGGAGATTTAGATGGAGGTGGGAGATGTAGTGGGAGATGAAGATGGAGATGGAGTGGGAGATGGAGTGGGAGATGGAGGTGGGGAGATGGAGATGGAGTGGGAGATGGAGATGGAGTGGAAGATGGAGTGGGAGATGGAGTGGGAGATGGAGTGGGAGATGGAGTGGGAGATGGAGATGGAGTGGGAGATGGAGTGGGAGATGGAGTGGGAGATGGAGATGGAGTGGGAGATGGAGTGGGAGATGGAGAGGGAGATGGAGTGGAGATGGAGATAGAGTGGGAAATGGAGTGGGAGATGGAGATTTAGATGGAGGTGGGAGATATAGTGGGAGATGGAGATGGAGTGGGAGATGGAGTGGGAGATGGAGATTTAGAAGGAGGTGGGAGATGGAGTGGGAGATGGAGAGGGAGATGGAGTGGGAGATGGAGTGGGAGATGGCGTGGGAGATGGAGAGGGAGATGGAGTGGGAGATTGAGTGGGAGATGGAGATGGAGTGGGAGATGGAGATTTAGATGGAGGTGGGAGATGTAGTGGGAGATGGAGATGGAGATGGAGTGGGAGATGGAGTGGGAGATGGAGGTGGGAAATGGATATGGAGTGGGAGATGGAGATGGACTGGAAGATGGAGTGGGAGATTGAGTGGGAGATGGAGATGGAGTGGGAGATGGAGTGGGAGATGGAGTGGGAGATGGAGTTGGAGATGGAGATGGATTTGGAGATGGAGTGGGAGATGGAGTGGGAGATGGAGTGGGAGATGGAGTGGAAGATAGAGTGGGAGATGGTGTGGGAGTGGGAGATGGAGTGGGAGATGGAGTGGGAGATGGATTGGGAGATGGAGATGGAGTGGGAGATGGAGTGGGAGATGGAGATGGAGTGGGAGATGGACATGGAGATGGAGTTGGAGATGAAGACGGAGATGGAGTGGGAGATGGAGGTGGGAGATGGAGATGGAGATGGAGGTGTCGATGGAGATGGAGATGGAGTTGGAGTTGGAGATGGAGTTGGAGATGGAGATGGAGATGGAGTGGGAGATGGAGTGGGAGATGGAGTGGGAGATGGAGATGGAGTGGGAGATGGAGTGGGAGATGCAGTGGGAAATGGAGTGGGAGATGGAGTGGGAGTGGGAGATGGAGTGGGAGATGGAGAGGGAGATGGAGTGGGAGATAGAGTGGGAGATGAAGATTTAGATGGAGGTGGGAGATGGAGTGGGAGATGGAGGTGGGAGATGGAGATGGAGTGGGAGATGGAGATGGAGTGGGAGATGGAGTGGGAGATGGAGATGGAGTGGGAGATGGAGATGGAGTGGGAGATGGAGTGGGAGATGGAGTGGGCGGTGGAGAAGGAGATGGAGTGGGAGATGGAGTGGAGATGGAGATGGAGTGGGAGATGGAGTGGGAGATGGAGATTTAGATGGAGGTGGGAGATGTAGTGGGAGATGGAGATGGAGTGGTTGATGGAGTGGGAGATGGAGATTTAGATGGAGGTGGGAAATGGAGTGGGAGATGGAGGTGGGAGATGGAGGTGGGAGATGGAGGTGGGAGATGGAGATGGAGTGGGAGATGGAGTGGGAGATGGAGTGGGATATGAAGTGGGATATGGAGTGGGAGATGGAGTGGGAGATGGAGAGGGAGATGGAGTGGGAGATGGAGAGGGAGATGGAGTGGGAGATGGAGATTTAGATGGAGGTGGGAGATGTAGTGGGAGATGAAGATGGAGTGGGAGATGGAGTGGGAGATGGAGGTGGGAGATGGAGATGGAGTGAGAGATGGAGATGGAGTGGAAGATGGAGTGGAAGATGGAGTGGGAGATGGAGTGGGAGATGGAGTGGGAGATGGACTTTAAGATGGAGTGGGAGATGAAGATGTAGTGGGAGATGGAGTGGAAGATGGAGTGGGAGATGGAGATGGAGTGGGAGATGGAGATGGAGATGGAGTTGGAGATGGAGATGAGTGGGAGATGGAGAATGAGATGGAGATGGAGATGGAGTGGGAGATGGAGATGGAGTGGGAGATGGAGTGGGAGATGGAGATGGAGTGGGAGATTGTTAGAAATGAGGGGGCTCTGGTTGACGCAGGTGTGGACCCCACAACAAGCAGGGACCCTTTACTTCTTGTCAGGGCGAAGGATGACTCCCCAGAATAACCCCTGCTCACCCTCTAGGTGCGTGGCGCGAGCAGTCTAGGCTAAGTCTCAGGCGTACACGGTTAAGCAAATGCAATTACACTTACAGTAAACCCCTTGCATGCACCACAAACGGACACCAATCAGGAAGTATATAAAAATAAGCTTTTATGTAGATTCAGCAGGTTCAATACAAGGCCCAGTAACGATGAACTGATGGGGCCACAATTCTTAGAAATACGGTAAAGTCTCTTTGTTACGGAAAGTTCTTTAGGCGGGCACAAGGTAACTGTAGGCCTCAGCGCACTTCGTGCTGAGGCTGCAACCGGGAAGCACACGGCAGATGACAGGGAAATCAGAACGTTGCGGACCCTGGATCCGATGCGAGCTCGCGGTCGAGTTCGTAAGTACAGTACCTTGTTTCTTGACGCAAAGGCGGGTGCGGGATTTCAGCGGCTCTTCGACAGCAGAGCGAGGCGGCGTCCGGGGCTCCCACACTTCACGATGGGGGTCTGATCTTCAGGCTCACTACAAGAGCGGGGTGTTGCAGGGGGCGGGTGAACAAAGCGGGGCAGCCGGGCACGCAGATTACGTCCGGGCCGTCCGAGGCTTGGAGATGCTCACAAACGCCGATTCCGGCGGGAGGGTGAAGGTGCACAGCGAGCCTCCAGCGAGCGAGGTGACAGGGGCAGCCCAGCACAGCGTAGGGGGAGCGGCTCCGATCGAGCGAGGCTCGTCCCAAGGCGGGGGCGGCTAAGCAGTCCTGGTCACGGCTCAAGGAGGGACTGGGGCACGAGGGTCACAGCTCCGGCGAGGGAAAGGACACCACAGTCCAGCGGCAGGCGAGTGAAGATCAGGTAGAGCCCAATGGTCCTGGGGCTCAGTTCAGGGGGCAGGCTCAGTTCCAAGCCCTTGGAGATCGTTTTGGAAAAGCACAAGTCTTGAAAGTAAAAGTAAAATAAAAGTCTTCAGCAACAGGATCTCTTCTCCCCTTTGGCAGCAAGGTCACCACTGCAGGCCAATCCCCCAGGATAGGGACAGTCTTCCTCCTACAGCTTTCCCGGTGCCTCCTCCTCAGGCAGAGATTCTTCTTGGTCAAAAGCGGATCTAGTTTCTTAGGAGCAGGGCTCCTCCATTTATACAGCAAATCTTTTGTTCTCCCAGGCCAGGGGGGCCCTTGCCTAGTTCAGTCCGGTTTCTGAGCACTTTGTTTACGCGATGCAGGCTTCTTCTTTCAGAGTGCAGGGCAGAGTCCTCAGACGCTCCACAGGGGGCGGAGCCGGCATTGAGGTGGCAGAGCACTGTCCTATTCAGAGCCTAGGAGTACTCCTCCCACCCATCTACTTGTCGATCGTCCTATTCACCACCAGGCTACCTAGCCCTGCCCATCTGGGTTCCCCCAGCCCTGTCACTCATACCAGCCAGACATCAGATACACATCACGCAGAGGCGGGCTGAAATGTTTAGGCAAGCAAAGGCCAGCTTTCTAAAAGCGGCATTTGCAAACCCGGAATATTAAAATAAACCTTGCGAAAAGATGTACCTTATTATTCCGAGTTCAGGCATACTAAACTCGATCTTCTACCATGTTCCCTGGGTCGGTTAGGATCATAGGGTGTAACAATCCAGGCCGCCCATACTGGCCTATGAGAACAGGGTAGCCTTGCAGTAGTGAACAACAAGATGGCGGTCATTCACTACTAGGACATGCCACACATCCAGGCTTGTCCTACCTTAGGCTTACAACGCACCCTGCCCTTGGGCCTACCAGAGGGGTGACTAACATGCAGCTAAGGGAAGGTTTTAGGGACCGGCAAGTGTGGGCACTTGCCAGTCAGCATGTCAGTACCAGACTGCACGCAGGTTCTGCGATGGCAGACCTTAGACATATTTTACCGGCCGCTTCTGTGGGTGGCACAACCAGTGCTGCAAGCCCACCAGCGGTGTTTGCATTTACATGCCCTGGCGCTCCTGGCACACTTTACTGGGGTCTGATAGTAAATCAAACAATCCAATCATGGAATCCAACCAACATATACAATTTACAAGGGAGCACTCGCACCGCGACACTGGTTGGCAGTGGCACAGCACGCTGAGCGGCCAACACCATAAAAACACATGAGGCACAGTGACAAAAAGAGGAAGGGAGACTCACGCCAAGGTGCCAGGTCTAACACATGTCCCCTCCAGCTGAAAAGTGGGGAGAACTACCCTACCCCAGGGAGTTCCTCATCACTAAGGCGGAAAAATCTGGACAGACCGTCCGCATTGGCGTGATCTGTACCAGGGCGATGTTCCACCGTAAAATCCATACCCTGTAGGGAAATGGACCACCTCAACAGCTTTGGATTCTCACCCCTCATATGCATCAACCATCTGAGGGGCCTGTGGTCCGTCTGAACCCGGAAGTGAGACCCAAACAAGTAGGGTCTTAGCTTCTTCAGCGCCCAGACCACAGCAAATGCCTCACGCTCAATAGCACTCCACCTTTGTTCCCGTGGAAGTAACCTCCTGCTAAGAAATGCTACGGGTTGATCCAGGCCCTCCTCATTACTCTGTGAAAGAACAGCCCCCACACCATGCTCTGAAGCGTCTGTCTGAACGATAAACTCTTTGGAGAAGTTGGGAGCCAAGAGCACGGGCGCCGTGCACATAGCAGTTTTCAAGGCCTCAAAAGCTTTCTGACAGGTGTCAGTCCAAATCACTTTCCTGGGCTGCTTCTTCGAAGTCAGCGCTGTCAAGGGGGCAACCATGTTGCCATACCCCTTGACAAACCTCCTGTAGTACCTGGTGAGACCTTGGAAGGCTCTCACCTCCGTCTGGGTTTTGGGTGCCTCCCAATTCAGGATGGTTTCTATCTTGGGCTGAAGGGGTGCCATCTGGCCACTCCCCACTTGGTGTCCCAAGTACACCACGGAACCCTGCCCGATCTGGCACTTACTCGCCTTGATCGTGAGGCCTGCCTTGCGCAGCGCCATCAATACTTCCCAGAGGTGTCGCAGGTGTTCTTCCCAAGTGGAGCTGAACACTGCGATGTCATCCAGGTAGGCTGCACTGAACGAGTCCAGCCCAGCCAACACCTGGTTGACCAATCTCTGGAAGGTGGCAGGGGCATTCTTCATCCCAAATGGCATAACCCGGAACTGGTAGTGCCCATCTGGGGTGGAAAATGCTGACCTCTCTTTGGCCCCCTCGGTCAAGGCGATCTGCCAATACCCCGACGTTAAATCAAACGTGCTGAGGTAGTTGGCAGCCCCTAGCCGATCGATGAGCTCATCAGCTCTGGGGATGGGGTGTGCGTCAGTCCTAGTGACTGAATTGAGTCCTCTGTAGTCCACACAGAACCGGAGTTCGGGTGTGGCTCCCGGCGCAGCAGCCTTTGGGACCAAGACCACAGGGCTGGCCCAAGGACTGCTAGAAGACTCAATTACCCCAAGTGCAAACATCTTGGAGACCTCCTCCTTGATGCATGTCCTCACCCTGTCAGTCACCCTGTAGGCCTTGTGCCGTACAGGTGGACTATCCCCAGTGTCCACATCTTGGACGCACCAATCAGTGACACCAGGGACCAGGGAAAACAGATCAGAAAACTGTCCCAGCAACTGGCGACAATCATTCTGTTGCTCAGGGGTCAGGGTGGAAGAGAGGATGACACCATCCACTGACCCATCTTGCTCCTTGGCTGACAGGAGGTCCGGAAGAGGTTCTGTCTCCTCCTCCATCCCAGCATCTGTTGCCAAGAGAATGCCCACTTGGGACCTCTCCAAGTGGGGCTTGAGGCGGTTGACATGTAGGACCCTTAAGGGGTTCCTAGGAGACTTCAGGTCCACCACGTAGGTAACAGGACTCTTGCGCTCCACCACCTCAAAGGGACCGGTCCACTTATCCTGGAGCGCACACGGCTCCACGGGGGCCAAGACCCATATTTTCTGTCCAGGCTGAATCTCTACCAGAGTGGCATTCTGGTCGTACCACCGCTTCATCTCCTCCTGGCTGGCTTCCAGATTTGCCTCAGCAAGTTGCCTGAAACGCCTAGTCTGATTCCTGAAGGCCAGCATGTAACTATATACATTCTGGGGAGGTTTCCTGGGAGATGGCTCCCAGCCTTCCTTGACCAGACTTAGAGGTCCTCTGACTGGGTGACCATACAGAAGCTCAAAGGGACTGAACCCCAGAGACTTCTGTGGCACCTCACGGTAAGCGAAGAGAAGGCATGGTAAGAGGACGTCCCACTTACGCCTCATGGGTCCTTCCAGGCCCATTATCATGCCTTTGAGGGTTCGGTTGAATCTCTCAACCAACCAGTTTCCTTGGGGTGGTAAGGGGTGGTGAACTTGTAGGTTACACCACACTCTTGCCAAAGAGATTTCATGTACTTGGACATGAAATTGGTACCTCGGTCAGACACCACCTCTAGAGGGAATCCCACTCGGGAGAAAATTCCCATCAGTGCCCGTCCCACCACGGGGGCCGTCACTGTCCTCAGAGGAATGGCTTCCGGGTACGGGTGGCATGGTCCACCAGGACCAGGATGAACCTATTGCCCATCGCTGTCCTGGGGTCCAGTGGCCCTACAATGTCAATCCCCACTCGCTGGAATGGGGTACCGACCACAGGGAATGGCTGGAGTGGAGCCTTCTGCTTCCTTCCACTCTTTCCACTTGCCTGGCAAGTCTGGCATGTCCTGCAGTGAGTATCTGAACTCCTGCGCATTTGAGGCCAATAAAAGTGGGTGACAAGCCTTTCAAAGGTCTTGTCCTGCCCCAAATGCCCTGCCAATGGCACATCGTGAGCCAGCCCCAGTAGGAAGGCTCTGAAGTCCTGGGGTACCACCAGCACACGGGCTGACCCAGGCTCAGCAACCTTAGGCTCTGTATATAGGAGGTCATTCTCCCAGTAACCGAAATGTGATCCTGACTGATCACCTGCGGCCTGGTCTGCAGCCTGCTGCCGCATACCCACGAGAGAAGGGCACTCCTTCTGTGCCTTGCAAAAGTCCTCCCTGGTGGGACCCCCTTCCTGCTGCCAATGGGTCAGCTCCGGCAGGTCTCCCAGTTCAGCTATCTACTCCCCTGTAGGCTCCAGGGCATCCCCCTCAAGGTCTGCTTCCTCCTGGACCGTGGGAACTTCAGGGGCCGGCTTCCTGCACCCCTTGCTCCTTCTCTCCGAGGCCGGTTCCTGGGCCTCCCTCTCAGGCTCCAGGACCTCTTGAGTCCCTCTACTGGCTGCCATGGACCGTGTGGTGACACACGCCCAATCCGGCATACCTAACATCTCCAGGTGAACACTCCGCTCCACCTTAGCCCAAGATGAGCTCTCCAAATCGTTCCCTAACAAACAGTCTACAGGCATGGCGGGCCTCACAGCTACCTGAAGAGTACCAGAGACCCCCCCCCCCACTCAAAGGGAACCTGAGCCACCTTGCAGTGTCTCTCTGTGTTGTCTACTTACCATGGAACAGAAGTGGCGGAGCAACAGGCGGGAACGTCACCTCTCCTATCATTGGATGAGAAAGTGGGGACTGATTGGAAGAATAAAAAAGCGACCCCCCAGTAGTTTTAACCAGACGCACGGTGACGTCTACATGCTAAGGTGCCGAGAAGATATTGAATTTGCGTAACTCCATATGAGAGACCCGCCTGGACCTGAACCAGATAGTTTGTTATCCCCGTCCTGAAGAGGCCAAATATTTGGAGGCTGAAACGCGAACGCGTCGACATATTGACGTAGGAGGAGTCCACTGATTGTGTTGATCTAAGAAATATTTTGTTTGGCAGACACATAAAACAACAGGAGAGGAGTAATACCTCGGATGCCAAAAAGGATTACCTCCAAATGTATTACTGTAAATAATAAGTATACATCTGTTTGGAATCATGATTAGGGGAATTGACATTTGATAATTTGTTGTGTATGTATATATATGATCTAATGAAATTGTAAATAGAGGTGTTTTGTTTTGTTTTCATGTCTGTTAAATTTGTATATATTAAGTGTTTAAGTGCTCTGATGTCTACCAAGAGATATTCGTTACTGATAAATAATGATGAATACATTTTCTTATAAGAAATAAGGTATTACCGAGAAAATTGATTGTTTCTTGTGTAAAAATAAACAAGAGATTGATCCCTCTTAGCCAAGTTTCTTTATATTTATCTCTGTGTTGTCAGCAGCAACAACGGGGTAGAATGCATTGGGGACCACCTGCTCTTGAGACACCAGGTGACACCTGACAGCTGTCACACTGGCTCCTGTATCTCTAAGAGCCTCCACTCTATGGCCATTTATGGTCACCCACTGCCTGTACTTCTTAGTGTTCTCAGGCAGCTGGGTTGGAGGGACCACTTCACGGTCTCCTAGCGAGACCAGGGACATCTCTGCGGGACCCCACCCACCTTGGACATCCCTCTCCTCCCCCAAGGCTACACTAGTCACCTGCCGGGGTGGAGCACCAGTGGGTGCTGGTTTACCAAATAATGGACACTTTACATCAGAGGCAAAATGCCCCAAATTGTTACACCTGTAACATCTGACGGGCCCCTTCTGAACAGGAGGACCTGTCGGGGCCCCGGTCGGTTTCGGGGGTGGGGGAGGCTGAGAACCCTTCCCTTGGTTCCCTTGGGGACTATTTTGGGGCCCTTTTTGGAACTTCTTCTGTTTACCCCTGTCCCCCCCACTCTTCTGCTGGGGACCCTGCCCACCTTTGGCGGAATCTCCCACGGTACCCTTGTGGACCCTGGTACTGACCCAGCGGTCCGCCTCCTCAGCAAGCTTCCTAGGATTAGTCAGCCTACTATCTATCAGCTGGCGTAGCTCAGGAAAACAATTACTAGACAAGTGCTCCCATGCCATTAAATCAAGAAGCCCTTGATAATCATTTACCTTACTACCCTTTACCCAACCATCCAGCGCTCTGCAAAAGAAAGTCACATACTCCACATACGTACTATTGGGAATCTTAGTGCAACCCCTGAACCTCTGTCTATATAACTCAGGGGTCAACCCATACCTAGTCATCAATGCTTCCTTCATATGGGCGTAAGAATTATGAACATCAGCAGGTAAATCTAACAGGGTGTCCCGCCCTTCACTCAGGAACCGTCCCCACAACCCCGCTCCCCAATCTCTCTCAGGGACCCGGTGGGAAGACATGGCTACCTCGTAGGCTCTGAACCACTGCCCGATGTCGTCATTCTTGAAGAACTCCTTCACTACATCCTTGGGAATATAAACTCTTGGTTCCGCCGGTACTGGCGGTGTGCTGCCACCAGAGGGATTAAGCTCCAAACTTTTTGCTTTCAGCTCCAGCTCCCTCAGCTTCATGTCATGCTCTAATTGTAGTTTCTTTTCTTCCATGGCTAATCTTTGTTTTTCCATATCCATCTGCCCATGAAGTTTTGCCATCTCCACCTCATGTGCCCGGGTTGCTGCCCTGTCTGCCAACTCTTCTGGCGACAGGCCTCTGCCAAACTCATGGACACTTTCTGGTGGAACCATTTCCACCTGATTCTCTGGTGCCTTTGACTCATACCAGGCCCTCAGCGCCTTCGCGAGTTGGTCCTTCTTTTTCAATCCAGTTTGGGCAATTCTGAACTTGGAGCAAAAACCTCTCAACTCTTCATTGGTATAATTCTGAAGTGCGCTTTCTTCCCAATCTATGTCCTCAAATCCAGAGATTATAGAAGCTGCCCTTCCGGCGGGAAGTGAACCAGGCATGGTTCTAACAACGGAGATTCTTGGCAAAACAAAAACAAATTCTAGTCTTGTGGCTGTGTTACTGGTCTGCTCTCACTACGTGGTGATCAGTGGTTCACTATACGCAAACCGCAAATGCAAATCCGTAAATCCTCACCGCTGCCACCAATGTTAGAAATGAGGGGGCTCTGGTTGACGCAGGTGTGAACCCACAACAAGCAGGGACCCTTTACTTCTTGTCAGGGCGAAGGATGACTCCCCAGAATAACCCCTGCTCACCCTCTAGGTGCGTGGCACGAGCAGTCTAGGCTAAGTCTCAGGCGTACACGGTTAAGCCAATGCAATTACACATACAGTAAACCCCTTGCATGCACCACAAACGGACACCAATCAGGAAGTATATAAAAATAAGCTTTTATGTAGATTCAGCAGGTTCAATACAAGGCCCAGTAACGATGAACTGATGGGGCCACAATTCTTAGAAATACGGTAAAGTCTCTTTGTTACGGAAAGTTCTTTAGGCGGGCACAAGGTAACTGTAGGCCTCAGCGCACTTCGTGCTGAGGCAGCGACCGGGAAGCACACGGCAGATGACAGGGAAATCAGAACGTTGCGGACCCTGGATCCGATGCGAGCTCGCGGTCGAGTTCGTAAGTACAGTACCTTGTTTCTTGACGCAAAGGCGGGTGCGGGATTTCAGCGGCTCTTCGACAGCAGAGCGAGGCAGCGTCCGGGGCTCCCACACTTCACGATGGGGGTCTGATCTTCAGGCTCACGACAAGAGCGGGGTGTTGCAGGGGGCGGGTGAACAAAGCGGGGCAGCCGGGCACGCAGATTACGTCCGGGCCGTCCGAGGCTTGGAGATGCTCACAAACGCCGATTCTGGTGGGAGGGTGAAGGTCCAGCGAGCGAGGTGACAGGGGCAGCCCAGCACAGCGTAGGGGGAGCGGCTCCGATCGAGCGAGGCTCGTCCCAAGGCGGGGGCGGCTAAGCAGTCCTGGTCACGGCTCAAGGAGGGACTGGGGCACGAGGGTCACAGCTCCGGCGAGGGAAAGGACACCACAGTCCAGCGGCAGGCGAGTGAAGATCAGGTAGAGCCCAATGGTCCTGGGGCTCAGTTCAGGGGGCAGGCTCAGTTCCAAGCCCTTGGAGATCGTTTTGGAAAAGCACAAGTCTTGAAAGTAAAAGTAAAATAAAAGTCTTCAGCAACAGGTTCTCTTCTCCCCTTTGGCAGCAAGGTCACCACTGCAGGCCAATCCCCCAGGATAGGGACAGTCTTCCTCCTACAGCTTTCCCGGTGCCTCCTCCTCAGGCAGAGATTCTTCTTGGTCAAAAGCGGATCTAGTTTCTTAGGAGCAGGGCTCCTCCATTTATACAGCAAATCTTTTGTTCTCCCAGGCCAGGGGGGCCCTTGCCTAGTTCAGTCCGGTTTCTGGGCACTTTGTTTACGCGATGCAGGCTTCTTCTTTCAGAGTGCAGGGCAGAGTCCTCAGACGCTCCACAGGGGGCGGAGCCGGCATTGAGGTGGCAGAGCACTGTCCTATTCAGAGCCTAGGAGTACTCCTCCCACCCATCTACCTGTCGATTGTCCTATTCACCACCCAGGCTACCTAGCACTGCCCATCTGGGTTCCCCCAGCCCTGTCTCTCATACCAGCCAGACATCAGATACACATCACGCAGAGGCGGGCTGAAATGATTAGGCAAGCAAAGGCCAGCTTTCTAAAAGTGGCATTTGCAAACCCGGAATATTAAAATAAACCTTGCGAAAAGATGTACCTTATTATTCCGAGTTCAGGCATACTAAACTCGATCTTCTACCATGTTCCCTGGGTCGGTTAGGATCATAGGGTGTAACAATCCAGGCCGCCCATACTGGCCTATGAGAACAGGGTAGCCTTGCAGTAGTGAACAACAAGATGGCGGTCATTCACTACTAGGACATGCCACACATCCAGGCTTGTCCTACCTTAGGCTTACAAGGCACCCTGCCCGTGGGCCTACCAGAGGGGTGACTAACATGCAGCTAAGGGAAGGTTTTAGGGACCGGCAAGTGTGGGCACTTGCCAGTCAGCATGTCAGTACCAGACTGCACGCAGGTTCTGCGATGGCAGACCTTAGACATATTTTATAGGCCTGGGCAAAAATTTCGTTCCGTTCGCGGAAATTGCGATAATTTGACATTTTTGCGTTCCGCGGAGAGCGCGAAAATGTCAAAAATTCCGGTTTCCGCAGCTTGGCGATAATTTGTTTCTTGCTCGCGCTGTAAAATGATACATTCTCGCGCGCGCGCGATCGCCTTACCTGAATCCCTGCGTTCGCCGACAAGTTTTCTTGATCCGGTCGCGTTCTCCATGAGATGTTGTATTGTTTTTAGCCATTTGCGCTGTCTCGCGACAGTTCGCGCCCGCAGTGACGTCATGCGTCGCGCGATCACGTCTTTCTTCTCGCGATCATGCACCGCGAGAACAACTCAAAACAAGATGGCCGCGCCCGCAAGCAACCACATGGGTAAGTTGGCGACCCGCAACCATGCAGAAAATCTCGCGAACATGCCGGAAAAAAACTTCCGCATCTTTGCGATATTTCTGCTTGTTTGCGATAATTTTAAACATTCTCGCGATAATTTGCGAAGGTTAATTCCGCAAATTCCGCCCACCCCTAATATTTTACCGGCCGCTTCTGTGGGTGGCACAACCAGTGCTGCAAGCCCACCAGCGGTGTTTGCATTTACATGCCCTGGCGCTCCTGGCGCACTTTACTGGGGTCTGATAGTAAATCAAACAATCCAATCATGGAATCCAACCAAAATATACAATTTACAAGGGAGCACTCGCACCGCGACACTGGTTGGCAGTGGCACAGCGCGCTGAGCGGCCAACACCATAAAAACACATGAGGCACAGTGACAAAAAGAGGAAGGGAGACTCACGCCAAGGTGCCAGGTCTAACAGAGATGGACTGGGAGATGGAGTAGGAGATGGAGCGGGAGATGGAGTGGGAGATGGAGATGGAGTGGGAGATGGAGTGGGAGATGGAGTGGGAGAAGGAGTGGGAGAAGGAGATGGAGTGGGTGATGGAGTGGGAGATGGAGATGGAGTGGGAGATGGAGGTGGGAGATGGAGATGGAGTGGGAGATTGAGATGGAGTGGGAGATGGAGATGGAGATGGAGTGGGAGATAGAGATGGAGTGGGAGATGGAGTGGGAGATGGAGTGGGCGATGGAGAGGGAGATGGAGTGGAGATGGAGATGAGTGGGAGATGGAGTGGGAGATGGAGATTTAGATGGAGGTGGGAGATATAGTGGGAGATGGAGATGGAGTGGGAGATGGAGTGGGAGATAGAGTGGGAGATGGAGATTTAGATGGAGGTGGGAGATGGAGTGGGAGATGGAGGTGGGAGATGGAGGTGGGAGATGGAGATGGAGATGGAGATGGAGTGGAAGATGGAGTGGGAGATGGAGTGGGAGATGGAGAGGGAGATGAAGTGGGAGATGGAGTGGGAGATGGCGTGGGAGATAGAGAGGGAGATGGAGTGGGAGATTGAGTGGGAGATGGAGATGGAGTGGGAGATGGAGTGGGAGATGGAGATTTAGATGGAGGTGGGAGATGTAGTGGGAGATGGAGATGGAGATGGAGTGGGAGATGGAGTGGGAGATGGAGGTGGGAGATGGAGATGGAGTGGGAGATGGAGATGGAGTGGAAGATGGAGTGGGAGATGGAGTGGGAGATGGAGTGGGAGATGGAGATGGAGTGGGAGATGGAGTGGAAGATGGAATGGGAGATGGAATGGGAGATGGAGTGGGAGATGGAGTGGAGATGGAGATGGAATGGGAGAGGGAGATGGAGTGGGAGATGGAGATGGAATGGGAGAGGGAGATGGAGTGGGAGATGGAGTGGGAGATGGAGTGGGAGATGGAAATGGAATGAGAGATGGAGATGGAGTTGGAGATGGAGTGGGAGATGGAGTGGTAAATGGAGTGGGAGATGGAGATGGAGTGGGAGATGGAGATGGAGTGGGAGATGGAGTGGGAGATGGGAGATGGAGACAGAATGGGAGATGGAGTGGGAGATGGAGTGGGAGATGGAGTGGGAGATGGAGATGGAGGTGGAGATGGAATGGGAGATGGAGATGGAGTGGGAGATGGAGTGGGAGATGGAATGGGAGATGGAGTGGGAGATGGAGTGGGAGATGGAGATGGAGATGGAGTTGGAGATGGAGTGGGAGATGGAGTGGGAGATGGAGTGGGAGATGGAGTGGAAGATCGAGTGGGAGATGGTGTGGGAGTGGGAGATGGAGTGGGAGATGGAGTGGGAGATGGAGTGGGATATGGAGATGGAGAGGGAGATGGAGTGGGAGATGGAGATGGAGTGGGAGATGGACATGGAGATGGAGTTGGAGATGGAGTGGGAGATGGAGATGGAGTGGGAGATGGACATGGAGATGGAGTTGGAGATGAAGATGGAGATGGAGTGGGAGATGGAGGTGGGAGATGGAGATGGAGATGGAGGTGGAGATGGAGATGGAGATGGAGTTGGAGTTGGAGATGGAGTTAGAGATGGAGATGGAGATGGAGTGGTAGATGGAGTGGGAGATGGAGTGGGAGATGGAGATGGAGTGGGAGATGGACTGGGAGATGGAGTGGGAGATGGAGATGGAGTGGGAGATGGAGATGGAGTGGGAGATGGAGTGGGAGATGGAGATTTAGATGGAGGTGGGAGATGGAGTGGGAGATGGAGGTGGAGTGGGAGAGGGAGATGGAGT